>NC_056741.1:311975336-311981864 GCF_019279795.1 Protopterus annectens
ATCTACTTGAGATTACCAAAATCTAAGCAGACCGACATTCAAATCACCGAGTCCTAAACACCAACATTTCTAACACCTGACACCTCACATACCCGACACACAGAACACCGACTAACCTCACCATATAAAAAAAAAAAACATTCCAAATAAAACTACCTAATTCCCCTCACCCACACCCTGACCACCAATCAATAAACCTAGACCCTTAGCAGTTACCACTAAATAATCATGACGGTCTCCATAGCACCGACATGAATATTCATAGCAAACACGAAAAAAAAACCTTCACTACAAAACTTTACTTTTAACATTTTTGAGGTAAGCTACACCCCCCTGCATCCCTGCAAACCTCCTGCTACTTAAAAATACCAACTTTGAGATCACACTACAATGTGCACAAGAGCAGATTTCCTCTTCCGCTCAGCTTGGACTGTTGGCCATACGGACATCAGTATTGTGAAGTTTCATTGATGTGAAACTTTGTTTATTTCTATCCAAATACATTTTATGTATATATATATATATATATATATATATATATATATATATATATATATATGTGTGTGTGTGTGTGTGTGTGTGTGTGTGTGTGTGTGTATAAACAGCCAACAATCAAAACCTGGAACCATATGAGCAATGTTTGAGGATGCAGAAATTGAAAAGATTGCTGCGAGATACTACAGACTTTGCTAAAGGTAATGTTTTTACAGGGCTGAAGAGTGCAAGCTACTTGATAGAGGTTATAGGAAGAAGGAGGTTAATGAGGCATTGCATTCTGCAAGGGAGAATAGGAGAGGAAGGGGTAAACCGTATTTCTCTCATAGGTCACCATTGGTTAATGAGGGGTTTAGTCATTCGGCTGTAGTTGCCAAACAACTACTGTCATAAAAATATGTATTAATGTGTGTATTAGTAATATGCTTAGTGCATTTAGAGCTTGAAAAGGGTTAACACATTTATTCTATTTCATACTGCATAAATCTGTACAAACTGCAGATGCTTTCTGACCTTGTATTGTTAGCTAAAATGTTGCTTGTGCCTTGGAAATTTACTGAGAAGCAGATGATTCCTGCTTATGTTAGGAAAATAATGAATAGAACAATACTACTTGTATGAAACTTAGACAAGGAGTTCCGCTTGTGCTGTGAGAAAATACACAGCTGTAGAAGCTATAGATAATTAGGACAAAGCCTGCTTGAAAATATGAACTGCAATCAGCATTTGCTTGTATCTGAGTTAGAAAAATACCTTGAAATGTAACACTCTACAATAGAAGGCTGAACAGGGATTAGTGCCCACCAAGGCCAGGTTGTTTTTCTCAAAAAGTTTCTCACAAATCTAGTCATATCAGCAGAAAATCTGAGTAACATCTGCTGTAGAACAATACTGAAAGTTGTGTTTGATTACGTCAGCCATAGAAGGCCATGTCTTGTGAAACAGTATAAGAATAGCATGTTTCCTGTTAGTAGTTAGACAAATCCTTGTATTTGCATGTTTTTGTCTCCTTGCAGCAAGTAATTAAATGTGCTTTAACTGAACCTTACGTGTATTGGTCTTGAAGTTTTTTCCTTTGACAGATTGGTCCTTTGAACCGGAAATCCTCACTTCGCCTCGGATCAGACAGGCCAGGTGGCTTGAAACCGTACGGAGAAGAAACCACATCGGTTCTTCTTAGTTGAAAAGCTCTCCGACTGAATTGTCGTACAAAAGAGGCCAGCCACTTTCTGATCTGCGACTGAAGGACGGGTTTACTCGAACCAGGTGATCAATCATGAAGGCTCAGGTAAGGTGACTCTACCTTTTTTTTCTGTTTTAGATCAGGGACTAGATTTGTATTTATTTTGTTAAGACTATGTTTATACAAGTCAGGGACAAAAAGATTACTGTCTTGTCGTAGATCAGGGAAACAGAGCAGGTAGGTAGTCATTCTGAAGAAACTATAACAAAATCCGTGGTACCACGTTAAAAAATAAGGAGTTACATAACGATTAAAAAGGTAGAATAAAATGGGTAATAATTGTACAAAAAGATCCCAAAATCCACCGTTAACCGAAGACACGAAATACATGCAGTCACAGCGTGCTGATAATATTAAATACTACTCAAAATGGGTTAATAAGTATGAATTTGATGATAAATTAGAAACATCCTCGCTTGTCAGACTTGTCAAACAGCTTAAAACCGATTCTAAAGGTCGGGTAAAAAAGCAGCGTCAATTAGGAATTCCTCAGGCACACAGGTGGACTGAGGAAGTAAACCGAAGGGAACAAAAGAATAATAATTCAAAAGCAATGTTTTTAGATAAGGAGGACAATAACTTAGTAATAACATCAGCCCCTTCACCTCTCTTACCAGAATATGAAGCAAGTGAACAAGTTAGTCCATCCCCGCGATATCCTGCTGTCACTGTAAATAGAGACACTACAAAAGCGAAACCGTTTATTAGAGATCCCGTCGAGACCAGGACTCGAACACGGGCAGGTAACTCAAAAAGGGACATTGAGTTATATCAAATGGGTAGGAATTCACGCTCTATGAGTGAAGAAGAAATATGCCTACTCATAGAAGTGCCTAATCCTCAGGCAGGACAAGAAGGTCAGGACCCAACTATTCTAGTGTATAGACCCTGGACTCCGGAAGACATCCGGAAAGCCACTGAGGGAATTCCCCATCCAAAAGTTAATTTTAGAAGGTTTTTAGAAGATTTGCAAGGAATGAGGCTAAGTTATAATTTAAACGGAGAAGAGGTAGAAAAAGTAGTCAGACAAATTGTGGGACCAGATTGGCACATGATTAGCGGCGACTGGAATCCCCGTGACGCTGCTCTCAGGCCCCTCCCACATAGCAGCGCAGAATTAGACAACAGAGTGAAAGGTCTTACAGACCGAATCTCTGAGAAATGGAAGCCTAGGGCAGACTGGACTTGCATTAATCAATGCATCCAACAAGAAGGCAAGACTGTTGACAGATATTATGCCAGACTGTTAGAATGTTTTAATAACCACTGTGGAATGCAGGTTCCTGAAGATCAGACACATGATTCCCCATATGAGCAGCAGTTAAAGAATGCATTTTTGAAAGGCAGTATTGCACCCATAAGCAACTTTATTACAAAGCACATGGTAGATCATCGTACTTACTTGAATATGCTAGGCATGCCGAAAGGCATTTTAATAGCAAAAAGAAAAAGAAAGCCCAAGTATTTTCTGTAGAAGATGGAGCAGACATTTATGTAGTACAATCTGGGAAAAAGGGCAAGAGAAATGCCCAGGGAAACAAACAATCTGATCAGCGATCAGAGGACTTTGAAGGGCCAAAGAAAAGGGGTGAATGTTTCAAATACGGTACAAAGGGACACTTGGCAAGGGATTGCAAGAAAAACAAGAAGGCAACCACGAAAGACAAGGAGGGTGAGGACTGACTATATGATAGTCAGGAATCACTAGAAGGGGATAGCAGAGAAAGGACAAATGAGAATGTGATAGAGGGAGTAGAGGATGTGACAGAAGAAATAGAGGAAGTGCAGGAAGTCACGGATAGTGAAAAAAATGAAATATTGGATTTGGCTTTATTGAGCTTAGAGCTCTATTTAGCAGACATGAAACCAGAAGTTACACTCCTGGTAGAAGGGAGGGAAGTCAGATTCTTGTGTGACTCAGGGGCATCACGGACCTTGATACATCCCTCCAAACTGCCAGAGAACTCAGAGTCACCTGATTGCATACTAGTGAAAGCAGCTAATGGACAGCTGTATTGGGAGCCCCTCTCCCATAATATTGCAATAACTGATCCTGTTTCAGGATTGACCCAGAAAAGCAAAAGTGTTGTTTCTGCAAAATGCCCAGTAAACCTCTTGGGCAGAGACCTTATGCAGCTATTTGGTATAGCAGTAGTTCCGACTATGCAGGGTATGGAAGCACAGCGACAAATTGATACCTTTGCAGTGCAAACGGAGGGTAAAATGTTTTATTGGTACAGCCAGGACTTGGTTACGACTGGTCCAGGGGCAGTGACCGAAGAGTTGATGAACATAGCCATCAGCAAGTTCCCCTCCCTTGACATGGATAAACAACATTTGTTACACTGTACTCTGTATTATTGTAACACACCAGGACCTGATAAGGAATATGAGCAAGAATTGTTTAGAAATCATGCAAACAGATTGATATTACGTAATCTGTACTGGGACACAGAAGGGAACAGTGTAGTCAGATGTTCATTGCCCCAGGAGTTCTTTGCACTTTATAAATCTAATCGATTACCACATGTTAGCTTAACTAAGGACAAGAATGTGAAATGGGTAGACTTAGGAGAAAAAGTCACAAGATGGGAAAAACAGACAGAGTTAGAACTGTCAGAACAGGGAATACAAATGCAGAAGTTGAATTGGATAAGTCAGACCC
The DNA here is from genome assembly GCF_019279795.1 of Protopterus annectens. Classification (NCBI taxonomy): domain Eukaryota; kingdom Metazoa; phylum Chordata; order Ceratodontiformes; family Protopteridae; genus Protopterus; species Protopterus annectens. The sequence continues at coordinate 311,979,740 of NC_056741.1, forward strand.
ACCCAGCTGTACACTTGCAGTCTAGCAAGGACAGCTGATTAGCACTCCTATTGAAGGAGGAAGAGAATGCCTTACAGAATATACCAGAAATTCTTTGGTCAACAGGAAGGTCAGATGTAGGACTTATTCTTACAGCGGGACCAGTTACCAAGTCAGCATTTAGACCACAAAAAAGACAGTATCCCTTAAGAAAAGATGCAGAGGTAGGAATCAAACATATTATAGCAGCCTTACTTAAGGAAGGGGTGCTGGTGGAATCTCCTGATTCACCATGTAACACACCCTTATTTCCTGTTAAGAAAGTGACTGGAGAGTGGCGTATGGTCCAACATTTACAAGCTGTAAATGACGCAGTAATACCAAGGGCACCTACGGTGCCAGGCCCACACACCCTGTTGAATGATTTAAAACCACAACAGAAATATTTTTCTGTGGTAGATATCAGCAATGCATTCTTGTCGATACCGATACACCCTGACAGCCAGTATTGGTTTGCATTTACATTTCAGGGGAAAAGGTATACATATACACGACTACCACAGGGGTATTGTGAAAGTCCAACAATATTCTCACAAGAAATGGCAAGCAACTTGGCGGAATTTACCCCACCAAGAGGTAGCCAGATTTTACTTTATGTTGATTATATCCTGCTGGCGGCCCCCACCCAGCAAGATTGTAAAGAAGATACCATAGCGATATTACAATTTTTAGCCACTGAAGGACATAAAGTAAATAAAAAGAAACTGCAGCTTTGGAAAAAACAAGTTAAATACCTAGGATATGTAATATCCAAGGAAGGTAGGACATTAGATGAGGACAGAAAAGTAGCAATTTTTCAAGCACCAAACCCCACTACCAAGAAGGAAATGATGTTCTTCCTGGGTACGACTAACTTTTTTCGGAGCTGGATTCCGAACTATGCCTTGGAATCTGCACCGTTGACTAACCTGATTTATAAAAAGCCTATGGCAACACAGGATTTGTTACAATGGACACCAGAAGCAGAATTTTCTTTCTGCAAACTGAAACAGTTAATAGCGTCCTCATTAGTTTTGGGATTACCAAACTATCATAAACGTTTTTTCCAAACTGTAGATTGTAAGCAAGGTTATATGACATCAGTGTTAACACAGCAGCATGGGGACAAGCAACGCCCTATTGCTTATTATTCATCACAACTGGACCCAGTGGCATGGTCTTTACCTCACTGTGTACAAGCAGTAGTTGCAGCTGCAATGGCAGTACAGGCTTCGGCCTCAGTAGTTTTGTTCCACCCTCTTACATTGAGAGTGCCTCATACAGTCACGATTATTTTACTGCAATAGAAGGTTATTTCCCCTGCTAGGCATCTTTCGTGTATGACTATATTGTTGAGCCAACCTCATATTACAATTGAACGATGTACGACTTTGAACCCTTCTACCTTGCTCCCAACCCCTGCAGATGGCACACCACACAGCTGCCTGCAGGTGATTGAGCAAAAGACACTGCCTAGAAAAGATCTCATGGATGTCCCTTTGGATGATGCCGAGGTGACATACTACATGGATGGCTCGTGCAAAAGGGGTCCTGCAGGACAGAACCTAGTAGGATATGCAGTAGTTTCTGATACTGACATTATAGAAGCGAAATCTTTGCCACACAATTTATCTGCACAGGCAGCAGAATTGATTGCCTTTACACGGGCGTGTACCTTAGCAAAGGGTAAATGTGTAAACATTTTTACTGACAGCCAGTACGCTCTTTCTACTGTACATGTTTTTGCGCAACAGTGGAAAAATTGAGGAATGATAATATCTACTGGCAAACCAATCAATCATGCACAGTTTATTTTATATCTTTTAGAATCTATTCAGTTACCTCAGAAAGCAGCTATTTGTAAATGCACAGCTCATACCAAGCAACAGGACAGGATTTCAAAAGGTAATGCGAGAGCTGATACAGCTGCAAAGCAGGCAGCTTCAGAAGTATTTCTTTTGAATGAGGAATTACAACCCTCCGAGATTTTAGACTTAGAAATGTTAAAGACAATGCAGACACTTACTACTCAAGTTGAAAAACAAAGATGGGTAAAACGAGGAGCAATTCTCGAAAAGGGGCTGTACATCTCTAAAGAAGGGAAACC
>NC_056741.1:311982364-311999393 GCF_019279795.1 Protopterus annectens
GCAAAATTACTGGTTGTGTACTACAAGTGACAACAATCTCCTATATTTTCCATATAATTGGGCTATGGAGTAGGGTTGCAAGATGGAAGCCTTTTCTTGCACAGAAAAACATCCAGGCCTGACTAAATTTTTTATATCACAAAAACCTGGCATTTTAACAGGGGTGTGCACACTTTTTATATCCTACATGTATGTATGTATGTAGACCGACATTCAAATCACCGAGCCCTAAACATCAACATTTCTAACACCTGACTCCTCATATACCCGACACACAGAACACCGACACTTCAAAATCTCGACTAACCTCACCATATAAAAAAAAACAAAACCATTCCAAATAAAACTACCTAATTCCCCTCACGCACACCCTTACCACCAATCAATAAACCTAGACCCTTAGCAGTTACCACTAAATAATCATGACGGTCTCCATAGCACCGACATGAATATTCATAGCAAACACAAAAAAAAACCCTTCACTACAAAACTTTACTTTTAACATTTTTGAGGTAAGCTACACCCCCCCTGCATCCCTGCAAACCTCCTGCTACTTAAAAATACCAACTTTGAGATCACACTACAATGTGCACAAGAGCGGATATATATATGTGTGTGTGTGTGTATAAACAGCCAACAATCAAAACCTGGAACCATATGAGCAATGTTTGAGGATTCAGAAATCGAAAAAATTGCTGCGAGATACTACAGACTTTGCTAAAGGTAATGTTTTTACATGGCTGAAGAGTGCAAGCTACTTGTTAGAGGTTATAGGAAGAAGGAGGTTGATGAGGCATTGCATTCTGCAAGGGAGAATAGGAGAGGAAGGGGTAAAACGTATTTCTCTCTCAGGTCACCACTGGTTAATGAGGGGTTTAGTCATTCGGCTGTAGTTGCCAAAAAACTACTGTCAGAAAAATATGTATTAATATGTGTATTAGTAATATGCTTAGTGCATTTAGGGCTTGAAAAGGGTTAACACATTTATTCTATTTCATACTGCATAAATCTGTACAAACTGCAGATGCTTTCTGACCTTGTATTGTTACCTAAAATCTTGCTTGTGTCTTGGAAATTTACTGAGAAGCAGATGATTCCTGCTTATGTTAGGAAAATAATGAATAGAACAATACTACTTGTATGAAACTTAGACAAGGAGTTCAGCTTGTGCTGTGAGAAAATACACAGCTGTAGAAGCTATAGATAATTAGGACAAAGCCTGCTTGAAAATATGAACTGCAATCAGCATTTGCTTGAATCTGAGTTAGAAAAATACCTTGAAATGTAACACTGTACAATTGAAGACTGAACATGGATTAGTGCCCACCAAGGCCAGGTTGTTTTTCTCAAAAAGTTTCTCACAAATCTAGTCATATCAGAAGAAAATCTGAGTAACATCTGCTGTAGAACAATACTGAAAGTTGTGTTTGATTACGTCAGCCATAGAAGGCCATGTCTTGTAAAACAGTATCCTCACTTCGCCTCGGATCAGACAGGCCAGGTGGCTTGAAACCGTACGGAGAAGAAACCACATCGGTTCTTCTTAGTTGAAAAGCCCTCTGACTGAATTGTCGTACAAAAGAGGCCAGCCACTTTCTGATCTGTGATTGAAGGACGGGTTTACTCAAACCAGGTGATCAATCATGAAGGCTCAGGTAAGGTGAATCTACCTTTTTTTTCTGTTTTAGATCAGGGACTAGATTTGTATTTATTTTGTTAAGACTTTGTTTATACAAGTCAGGGACAAAAAGATTACTGTCTTGTCGTAGATCACGGAAACAGAGCAGGTAGACAGTCATTTTGAAGAAACTATAACAAAATCCGTGGTACCACATTAAAAAATAAGGAGTTATGTAACGATTAAAAAGGTAGAACAAAATGGGTAATAATTGTACAAAAAGATCCCAAAATCCCCCGTTAAGAGAAGACGCAAAATACATGCAGTCACAGCGTGCTGATAATATTAAATACTACTCAAAATGGGTTAATAAGTATGAATTTGATGATAAATTAGAAACATCCTCGCTTGTCAGACTTGTCAAACAGCTTAAAACCGATCCTAAAGTTCGGGTAAAAAAGCAACGTCAATTAGGAATTCCTCAGGCACACAGGTGGATTGAGGAAGTAAACCAAAGGGAACAACAAAATAATTCAAAAGCAATGTTTTTAGATAAGGAGGACAATAACTTAGCAATAGCATCAGCCCCTCTGCCTCCCTTACCAGAATATGAGGCAAGTGAACAAGTTAATCCACCCCCGCGATATCCTGCTGTCACTGTAAATAGCAACACTACAAAAGCGAAACCGTTTATTAGAGATCCCGTCGAGACCAGGTCTCGAACACGGGCAGGTAACTCAAAAGGGGACATTGAGTTATATCAAATGGGTAGGAATTCACGATCTATGAGTGAAGAAGAAATATGCCTACTCATAGAAGTGCCTAATCCTCGGGCATGACAAGATCAGGACCCAACTATTCTAGTGTATAGACCCTGGACTCCGGAAGACATCCGGAAAGCCACTGAGGGAATTCCCCATCCAAAAGTTAATTTTAGAAAGTTTTTAGAAGATTTGCAAGGAATGAGGCTAAGTTATAATTTAAACGGAGAAGAGGTAGAAAAAGTAGTCAGACAAATTGTGGGGCCAGATTGGCACATGATTAGTGGCGACTGGAATCCCCGTGACGCTGCTCTCAGGCCCCTCCCACATAGCAGCGCAGAATTAGACAACAGAGTGAAAGGTCTTACAGACCGAATCTCTGAGAAATGGAAGCCTAGGGCAGACTGGACTTGCATTAATGCATCCAACAAGAAGGCAAGACTGTTGACAGATATTATGCCAGACTGTTAGAATGTTTTAATAACCACTGTGGAATGCAGATGTTCTTCATCTCACATTGCTGCAGTCCTAACACTTGGGTAGTCCGCTGTCCCAGTCGGCCCGAATACCAAAGTATAAGGCTGACGTCGGTCAAGGCGCATTAGTCTGACATCAGGACGTCAGGGTATAAATGCGCATGACCGACGTCATATCCTCAGTCTTTTTTGCCGCATGGTCCGATGCAGAAGCAGCGTTGCGAGTGCAGGTTGGCGTTCTGAGATTTTCCGAAGTCGGAGTTTCAGACCGAATCAAAGTTGGCTAAGTACCCCGTTGGGGAATATTTTGGTTTTTTCTTGCCTCAGTACTTTACCGGATGTCAGAAAAAGTGAATAACTGTATTTCTTGTGGGAAACAGATACCGCATAGGGATTACCATACCTTGTGTATACCTTGTTTAGGGCCTGAGCACGACGTTGTCGGATGTCGCTCTTGTGTTAGATTCAACAAACGCACTATAAAGAGAAGATTAGATTGTGCTAGGTTAGTTTTTGGGAAGCGGTGTAATTATAAAATGCCGTCGGATGCTCCGACACCCGCTTCGTCTAAAAAGCGCAAGGACAAAGCTGCAAAGCCTAGGCTGGAGGAACCGTCAGTCCCTGACGCCGGTTCTTTAGAGGGCTCGGTGGAGCCAGGGGTTCAGCCAGAAGTTTCTTTGGAGTCCCAGGGAGAGACTTTATTACTGCAAGATGTGACCTCTCAGGAGGTAGGCCAAGCTGAAGGGGCTTCTCAGGTAGCTGTTCTTCCCTCCCTTCCTAAGGTGGTTAGGCCCTCCCCTACTGTTTCCAAGGCTTCTCCCAGGGGCAGGCCAGGTTTTGTTTCAGGTGTTTCCCCTAGTTCTTCAGGGTCTGTGCCTAGGAAGCATATGCTTAAGATGGCAGAAGATTTAATTACAATGATTAGAGGTTCTATGCCCCCTCCTGATAAGAGGCCTAGGGTGGAACCTGAACTTGAGAGGTTTGAGCAGCATTCGGATGCTTCTGAGTCTTGACTGAAGACTTGCAGGAGTATTCTCCTTACTCTGATTCTGATGTAGATGATTCTACTCCTTCTGCTTCTCCTCCTGAGGATTTTTCTTTTTCAGAGACTCTTCATTCCATGAGGGAGCATTTTAAATGGGAAGGTCAGGATTTCTCTGATTCCAGGAAAAGGCTTAGAGAATTTTTGTTTCTACCCCAGCATAGGCCTTTAGCTATTCCTCCTGTTCTGGATGTGGTGGAAGATGTTTTTGTAGAGGCTTCTCGGAATCCTGATTCTTTGCCCCCTGCTCCAGTTAAACCGGATAGATATTATAGGGTGCCTGAAGCTCATAAGTATCTTTTTAAGAGTCCTAGGGCAGACCCAGAAACTGTTTCTCAGGGGCCTAAGGGTGTTAAGGCTTCTGTTGTTAATAATCCTGTTCCTCCAGATAAAGAGGCAAGGGCTTTGGATAGATGGGGAAAGAAAGTTTATACTTCTTCCACTTTAGCCATGAGGGCTTTGAATTGTCAGTTTCACATGTTGAAATACCAAAATTATCTCCTTTCGCAATTAAAGTCTAAGGTAGATGCTCTGGCGGAAGGTATTGAGTGTAAAGAGTTGCAGGATTTAGTGCATGTTTCTGAACAGGTGGGCAAGCATTCTCTGCAATGTGGTTTTGATGCTGTACAGGCCTCTTCGAGGGTGGCTGCCACTGGTTCGGTTCTTCGCAGGCACGCCTGGCTGAGGGATCAGAATTTAGCTGAGCATGTTAAGACAAAGATTTTAGATGCTCCTTTACAATCTGATGTGTTGCTTGGTTCACCTGTGGAAGCAGTTCTAAAGAAAATGGAAGACAAGGCTAAGTCTATGCAGACTGTTAAAGATTTTTTGCAGGTCCAGCCTCCGAAGTTTAGTAGAAATTGGCCTACTAAGGGGTGGACATATCCTGCTTATGATTCCCAGTCTAGGGGTAGGTCTAGACGTGGTAGGGGCAGAGTTCAGGGTTCTTTTAGGCCTAGAACAGGGAGTTCACCTGCTCAGTCTTCTGGTGAGGGCAGGGGTCAGTCCTTTCGTAAGCAGACCCAATGACCTGCCTTTTCAGCTGCCAGAATCTTCTCGTCTGACAGCACCCTTGGGAGGAAGGTTGGCACTTTTCAGAAAAAACTGGAGTTTAATTACCCAAGACAGATGGGTACTGGATATCATTCACCACGGTTACAGGTTTTATTTCCATACCTTGCCTCCTTTCAAAGGCATGCCAGACATTCCTCCTCAACAAAGAAAAGAGGCTTACAAGCAAATTTCTCTGTTACTCCAAATAGGGGCCATTCAGCCGGTTCCTGTGCCAGAAAGGGGCCTAGGATTTTATTCACGCCTGTTCCTAGTACCAAAAAGGGGACACGTGGAGACCAATTTTGGATTTATCTATCCTCAACACCTTGGTGGACATTTCCAAGTTCAAAATGTTGGCGTTACAACAGCTTCTACCTCTGCTGGGCAAAGATCACTGGATGGTAACTTTGGATCTCAAGGAAGCTTATCTTCATGTTCCTATCAGGCAAATTTGCAGGAAGTATCTGCGTTTTCGAGCTGGAAATTCTCATTATCAGTTCTCTGCATTGCCCTTTGGCTTATCTACTGCGCTCAGAGTATTCACAAAAGTTCTGGCTCCAGTGATAGCTTTCTTCAGGCTAAATGGAATACAAATCTATCCTTATTTGGACGACTGCCTGATTCTGGCTCAAGAAAGGGAAGTTCTTCTTCAGCATTTGGAATATGTGATAGCAGTGCTAAGATGCCTAGGGTATTCTGTGAACGAAATAAAGTCCAGTCTAGTACCCTCTCAAGACAGGTGCTTTCTGGGTGTGAGACTGAATACAGCAACCCAGATGGCCTTTTTAACCCCGGACAAGCAAAAGAATCTTTCTCTTTACTTCCATCAACTATCTCATCAGTCCGGGCTGACTGTAAGGACAGTCCTTCAAGCCTTAGGGTTCATGGCATCTTGTATTCTGGTGCTTCCCAATGCCAAACTGCATATGAGGAAGCTGCAATGGTATCTCAAAAATGTATGGACACAGCACTGTCAGAGTTTGGACACTGTCATTCAAATAATACCTTGCATTCAACAGGAATTTGTGTGGTGGGCTCAGGAATGTCACCTAAACAAGGGACTCTCTGTGACCCGGCCAGAGGCGAGTCAGATCTTAACGACAGATGCCTCAGACACAGCTTGGGGAGCTCATCTGAATGGAAAGTGGATACAAGACAAGTGGCCTGCCAGACTACAGCATCTACATATCAACATGAAGGAGATGTTAGCAGTCCAGTTTGCAATAATGGCTTTCAAGGATTTACTTCTTCCAGGACAGGTGTTGATTCTGACAGACAACACAACTGTCATGTGGTACATCAACAAGCAAGGGGGAACACATTCTTATCCTCTATGCAGGCAAGCAATGATTTTGTGGGAGACGGCTCTCAGTTTGCAACTAAATCTTCAGGCAAGGTTCCTGCCGGGAGCACAGAACTCTTTAGCAGATTTATTAAGCAGGCCAAATCATGGATCCCCACGAGTGGAAACTGGATCTTCATGTATTTCAGAGATTGACAGTGTCATGGGGAACTCCAGACATAGATCTGTTCGCTTCTCCACTGAACCACCAGCTGCCAAAGTTTTGCACGAAAAGGTTTCATCCCACAGCTTGGAAAGTGGATGCTCTTTCTTTCAGTTGGAAAAATCTTCATGTGTATGCCTTTCCACCTCTGCCTCTACTCCCAAGGGTACTTCTGAAGGTCAGACAGGACAAGCCAAGGATGATTTTAATAGCTCCAGATTGGCCTCGGCAGCACTGGTACCCATTGCTGAGGAGTCTGGTAAGGAACCCCCCTCGGCCCTTACCATTGATTCCACACCTCTTATCTCAGAAGGATGGTCATCTACTCAATGTCAAGCTTCACTCTCTTCATCTAACAGCCTGGCATATTCTGTTTTGAACCTAAGCAGGCCTCAGCTTCCTCAACAAGTTTTGAATGTGATTATGGAGGCCAGAAGACCTAGTTCAAGGAAAGTGTACGCAGGTAAATGGAAGAGATTTTTATTTTGGAGTGCAGCAAAGGATTTGGATGTTTCGGAGCCTAATTTGAGGGTGGCTCTTCAATATCTTACTGAATTATTGGACAAAGGTTTGTCTTTCTCTTCCATTAAGATTCATGCTGCAGCAATTTCAGCTCACTATGATTGTGACCCTCCATTGTTCTCTCATCCTTTGTTCAAGCAATTTCTTAGAGGGGCAAAGAATATAAGACCCCCACGTAGAGCTCCTACTCCTGCTTGGGACCTCAATTTTGTGTTGGAGAAACTCACTCTACAACCTTCTGAGCCTGCAGCTACGGCTGAATTGAAATATTTGTCATGGAAGACTGCGTTTTTGTTAGCCATTACATCTGCAAGAAGGGTGTCTGAATTACAGGCCCTTATGGCAGTTGAACCTTTCTTAATTTTCCATAAGGATAGGGTATCTTTACGTACTAATCCTTCCTTTATGCCTAAAGTGGTTTCTAGTGTGGCTTTAAACCAAACTATTCATTTGCCTACTTTTTATGCAAATCCCCAAAATAAGGGGGAAAAGATTTTGCACACTTTAGATGTACATAGGCAGTTGCGTTATTATTTAAGCAGGACTAAGGTTTTTCGGCAGTCTCAGCAGTTGTTTGTTTCTTTTGCTCTAGGTTCTCAGGGCAAACCTGTGTCAAAGCAAACTATTTCTAAGTGGATTGGGTTTTGCATTACTTTCTGTTACTCCCATCATGGCAAGGAGGTTCCAGCTGGGATTAGGCCTCATTCCACTAGGGCTACTGCCACTTCCACAGCCTTCCTAAGGGGGGTGGCAACTAAGGATATCTTGGAGGCAGCTATTTGGAGTTCAGTGCATACTTTCTCTAAGCTTTACCACCTTCCTCTCTACTCTAAATCTAGGGCTGGTTTTGCCACTGCTATTTTACAGGGCATGTTGGCAGCTCCTGCTTCTCTATGATTTGCCATCCTCCCTTACCTCTGCTTTGGGATTCTACCCAAGTGTTAGGACTGCAGCAATGTGAGATGAAGAACATAGTACAGTTTTGTACCTACCATAAATGTAGATGTTCGAAGATCCACATTGCTGCAGTCCAATTTACCCTCCCTCCTTCCCCTCTGTAGTTTGAGGCGGTTGTGTGGGCTGGGTTATCAAGCTGAGGTATATGGTATATTGTATATTTGATATATATTGTACATAGTTTTTGTGTTAGGTGGGTTGGTTGGTTGTTGTCTATGGGTTTTTGACCTTTCTTTTTAGGGTCTTCTGACATCTGGGGCAAGAAAAGACTGAGGATATGACGTCGGTCATGCGCATTTATACCCTGACGTCCTGATGTCAGACTAATGCGCCTTGACCGACGTCAGCCTTATACTTTGGTATTCGGGCCGACTGGGACAGCGGACTACCCAAGTGTTAGGACTGCAGCAATGTGGATCTTCGAACATCTACATTTATGGTAGGTACAAAACTGTACTTTTCCTGAAGATCAGACACACGATTCCCCATATGAGCAGCAGTTAAAGAATGCATTTTTGAAAGGCAGTATGTTTATGTAGTACAATCCAGGAAAAAGGGCAAGAGAAATGCCCAGGGAAACAAACAATCTGATCAGCGATCAGAGGACTTTGAAGGGCGAAAGAAAAGGGGTGAATGTTTCAAATACGGTACAAAGGGACACTTGGCAAGGGATTGCAAGAAAAACAAGAAGGCAACCACGGAAGACAAGGAGGGTGAGGACTGACTATACGATAGTCAAGAATCACTAGAAGGGGATAGCAGAGAAAGGACAAATGAGAATGTGATAGAGGGAGTAGAGGATGTGACAGAAGAAATAGAGGAAGTGCAGGAAGTCACGGATAGTGAAAAAAATGAAATATTGAATTTGGCTTTATTGAGCTTAGAGCTCTATTTAGCAGACACAAAACCAGAAGTTACACTCCTGGTAGAAGGGAGGGAAGTCAGATTCTTGTGTGACTCGGGGGCATCACGGACCCTGATACATCCCTTCAAACTGCCAGAGAACTCAGTCACCTGATTACATACTAGTGAAAGCAGCTAATGGAAAGCTGTATCGGGAGCCCCTCTCCCATAATATTGCAATAACTGATCATGTTTCAGGATTGACCCAGAAAAGCAAAATTGTTGTTTCTGCAAAATGCCCAGTAAACCTCTTGGGCAGAGATCTTATGCAGCTATTTGTTATAGCAGTAATTCCGACTATGCAGGGTATGGAAGCACAGCGACAGATTGATACCTTTGCAGTGCAAACGGAGGGTAAAATGTTTTATTGGTACAGCCAAGACTTGGTTACGACTGGTCCAGGGGCAGTGACCGAAGAGTTGATGAACATAGCCATCAGCAAGTTCCCCTCCCTTGACATGGATAAACATCATTTGGTGCACTGTACTCTGTATTATTGTAACACACCATGACCTGATAAGGAATATGAGCAAGAATTGTTTAGAAATCGTGCAAACAGAATGATATTGCGTAATCTGTACTGGGACACAGAAGGGAACAATGTAGTCAGCTGTTCATTGCCCCAGGAGTTCTTTGCACTTTATATATCTAATCGATTACCACATGTTAGCTTAACTAAGGAGAAGAATGTGAAATGGGTAGACTTAGGAGAAAAAGTCACGAGATGGGAAAAACGGAAAGAGTTAGAACTGTCAGAACAGGGAATACAAATGCAGAAGTTGAATTGGATAACTCAGACCCACCCAGCTGTACACTTGCAGTCTAGTAAGGACAGCTGATTAACACTCCTATTGAAGGAGGAAGAGAATGCCTTACAGAATATACCAGAAATTCTTTGGTCAACAGGAAAGTCAGATGTAGGACTTATTCTTACAGCGGGACCAGTTACTATTACGCCAAAGTCAGCATTTAGACCACAAAAAAGACAGTATCCCTTAAGAAAAGATGCAGAGGTAGGAATCAAACCTATTATAGCAGCTTTACTTAAGGAAGGGGTGCTGGTGGAATCTCCTGATTCACCATGTAACACACCCTTATTTCCTGTTAAGAAAGCGAATGGAGAGTGGCGTATGGTCCAAGATTTATAAGCTGTAAATGACGCAATAATACCAAGGGCACCTATGATGCCAGACCCACACACCCTGTTAAATGATTTAAAACCTCAACAGAAATATTTTTCTGTGGTAGATATCAGCAATGCATTCTTCTCGATACCGATACACCCTGACAGCCAGTATTGGTTTGCATTTACATTTCAGGGGAAAAGGTATACATATACACGACTACCACAGGGGTATTGTGAAAGTCCAACAATATTCTCACAAGAAATGGCAAGCAACTTGGCGGAATTTACCCCACCAAGAGGTAGCCAGATTTTACTTTATGTTGATGATATCCTGCTGGCGGCCCCCACCCAGCAAGATTGTAAAGAAGATACCATAGCGCTATTACAATTTTTAGCCACTGAAGGACATAAAGTAAACAAAAATAAACTGCAGTTTTGGAAAAAACAAGTTAAATACCTAGGATATGTAATATCAAAGAAAGGTAGGACATTAGATGAGGATAGAAAAGTAGCAATTTTGCAAGCACCAATACCCATTACCAAGAAGGAAGTGATGTCCTTCCTGGGTACGACTAATTTTTGTCGGAGTTGGATTCCAAACTATGCCTTGGAATCTGCACCATTGACTAACCTGATTTATAAAAAGCCTATGGCAACACAGGATTTGTTACAATGGACACCAGAAGCAGAATTTGCTTTCTGCAAACTGAAACAGTTAATAGCGTCCTCATTAGTTTTGGGATTACCAAACTATCATAAACGTTTTTTCCAAACTGTAGATTGTAAGCAAGGTTATATGACATCAGTGTTAACACAGCAGCATGGGGACAAGCAATGCTCTATTGCTTATTATTCATCATGACTGGACCCAATGGCATGGTCTTTACCTCACTGTGTACAAGCAGTAGTTGCAGCTGCAATGGCAGTACAGACTTCGGCCTCAGTAGTTTTGTTCCACCCTCTCACATTGAGAGTGCCTCATGCAGTCACGATTATTTTACTGCAAGAGAAGGTAGCATATCTTTCCCCTGCTAGGCATCTTTCCTGTATGAGTATATTGTTGAGCCAACCTGATATTACAATTGAACGATGTACGACTTTGAACCCTTTTACCTTGCTCCCAACCCCTGCAGATGGCACACCACACAGCTGCCTGCAAGTGATTGAGCAAAAGACACTGCCTAGAAAAGATCTCACGGATGTCCCTTTGGATGATGCCGAGGTGACATACTACGTGGATGGCTCGTGCAAAAGGAGTCCTGCAGGACAGAACCTAGTAGGATATGCAGTAGTTTCTGATACTGACATTATAGAAGTGAAATCTTTGCCACACAATTTATCTGCACAGGCAGCAGAATTGATTGCCTTTACACGGGCGTGTACCTTAGCAAAGGGTAAATGTGTAAACACTTTACTGACAGCCAGTATGCATTTTCTACTGTACATGATGTGATGATGTTCAATCTCGCCGTTTGTTCTTACACCTGGGTTCGGAGCAGATCCTCGGCTTTGTGTCGGCTGCTTGGCAAAGCTCTGCATCGAGAAGAAACTCGAGACCAACCTATGTCCCACAATCCCCCTCTGCCTTTACCTCAGATCTAGTTTGCCGCTGCAACGTTCGCATCATTTTTGATGAGCTCGGACCACTTGAAAGCTAAAATTACTTTTATCTAATATTTTTGGATAATATTTCTTCTAGTTTATCTTAAAGTTGTTGTGTGTGTGTGTAGTGAGTCGAGGGCCGCCTTCGAGTACGTATATAATTTTTATATACTTGTTTTAAGTTAGTTCCCTCGGGGCCTACCCCACCCTTTAAACTTTATATCCTATAAGACTTCTGGATTTGACTAACTACCGGATTTGACTAATATTACTGGATTTGACTTGTATTTGGCTATTACTGTACAAGTCTGTACATTATTTACTTGGATTTGACTTTAACTGTTGCCATGTCTGAGAGAACTAAATCAGGCTTCAAACGGTGCCAATGTGGACAGAAAATGTCTGTCACAGACAATCATAGTTCCTGCGTCTACTGTCTTGGCCGTCTCCATCTGCAAGAAGACTGCTACATCTGTCATTCTTTCAGTGGAAGGGTCATGACAGATAGGCGCAGGAAACTTATGGATAGAGGCCTTTTGAAGCCTGCATTCCAAGAGGCTCTGGATGCATCGGACCAGACATCTAAATCCTCGAAGGAATCGAAGACGTCGGAGCCCATGTCATCGGCTCAGAGCTCTTTATTTAAAGTTCGCTCACCGGTTCCACAGACCTCGGGGCCGAGTGTTGAACTTTTGTCTGTTACCGAGCCTCGGGTCTTGGAACCGGTGACGGAGCTTCCACCTCCTGTGCTCTTGAGGTCGGCTCCGTCTTTGACGCATCCTTCTAGGCCCCTCTCCGACACTGATGTAGACCGCGTGGTGCAGAAATTAATGGAGAATACGGCCTTGTCCAAACTCATCTCTGTCTCCTCCCAGTTGGTGTCGAGACTCGAAGGCCTTCCCTTATCTCCATCTGTTCCTTCTCCGAGGCCTATTCAGTCTTCAGAGCCGGGAGAGGCTGATCTGATGATTGTGGAGCCCACGGTGCCGGAACCGTCCTTCTCTCGGTTGGCACCGTTCGCCTCGACTCCGGCAGACCCATTACCGGAATCGCGGAGCCGAAGATCCATCCTTGGTTCGGGGACCGAGATTCGAACCGACGTTTCAGTTCCGACTCTCCCTCTCGGAGCCTCGGCTCGGATCGACTCTGCTCCGTCCTCTGGATCGATGCCCTCGGTCCCCGTCTCTGGGATTCCTTCGCTTTCTTCGGATCCGAGGGATTCCTCGACTCGGGACCCGGGGGCCTTCGATCTCATGGGGAAGGTGTTGTCGACTCGGACAACCACTTCAGCAGAAACAGCTTCTCCTTCCCATAAGGGTCCGTTATCCTCCTCTGCACCCACGGCTACGTCAAAGCGTCGAGCACCGGTGTCTCAGCCGCCCCCAGAGGGAGCCCCCTCTTCCTCTGAGGCTTCATCGGATGCCCCCCCCCCGAGGAAGTTCTGAGGAAAAGCTTGTGTAAGAGGAGACACTTGGATTCGCCACAAGAATCCTTGACATCGGACACTGACTTAGATGAGTCAGAAGGGTCCCCGAAATCACCCTCAGAGGATGTCTCTTTTTCTGACATCCTGGAGATCCTAAAACAGAGAGGTGATTGGCAAGCCCTACCCCCTTCTGAGGATGATTCGGTCTTGCTGAAGGCATTCGGTGCTCGCCCTTCCTCCTCCTGGGTCACTCCGCCCTTCGATGAGTTGATGGAGCTGATTGCTCGAAGGGCGTGGGAGACACCTGACACAGTGGAGCCAGTCCCTAGAAAGCCTAATAAATATATTACTGCCCCTCAAGACAAGGCTTATCTAACAAAGGGAGTTCCAGTGGACGCTATGGTGGTGGCAGCAGCCACTGAAAAGGAGATGTCTGAATCTTCCTCATCTGTCCATCCGCCTAACAGAGATTCTAGGACTATGGACAGGTATGGGAAGCGCATTTTTAGTTCAGCGGCTTTTTCCATGTGATCCCTGAACTATTTGACCCATTTCACACGGTTACAAAGGGATCTAATCAAAGAGTTGGGAGATACCCTCCAGGGTACTACAGATGCTGCTGTCTCAGAGAAAGTTACAGCACAACTCAATACCCTTACTTCAATTGTGAACTCGTCCATGAGGCTCATTTCATATGCAGCCGAAGGATCGAGTAGGGCTGTGGCTTCAGCGATTGCTCTTCGTAGACAATCCTGGATGCGCTTATGTTCCTTAGTAAAGGAAGACTTGAAGGCTTCCGCAAACGCCCCATTTGACGGTGCCACTCTCTTTGGCCCAAAAGTAAAGGAGACCCTTACCCGGTGGGAGCAAGAGGGAAAGACTCTGTCTGCTGTCGGAGTCCGTTTTTCCACCCCATCCAGACCGTACCCCAAAGGGCAACGTGGTGGAAAAATGTGGTTTCGAAAACCCCAAGGCTCTTTCCCAGGCACACAGGGTGATGCCCCCTCTAGAGGCAGAGGAGGGAGCAGAGGTGGAAGACGTCGCCCTGGCGGCAGAGGGGGTCCGCAAAACCAAGGTGACAGGGATACACTACCCGGGAAACTTTTCCAGCACTCCTGAGAGGAGGCCCGACTGTCCTGCTCTGGAGGCAGTCGGGGTCGCTTAGCTTTATACCCTCAGGCCTGGCAGAGTCTTACTTCAGACAATTGGGTAAAAAGCATTGTTACCAGAGGTTACAAAATTCCTTTCCTTTTGCCCCCATTTCCGCAGAAAAGACTCCCAGATGTACTGCCCCATCTGCGAGACCCGGCAGCTATAGAAATTTCAAAGCTGCTAGACAAAACAGTCATCCAACCAGTCCCGGCGGACCAAAGAGGATTCGGAACTTACTCAAGGTTCTTTTTAGTTCCAAAAAAGACAGGGGACTGGAGGCCAATTCTGGACCTAAGCAAACTCAATACCTTCGTCAAGAAAGAAAAGTTCCGGATGGTCACGCTTCAATCGATCCTTCCATTCTTACAGAAGGACGACTGGATGTGCTCAATAGATCTGAAGGACGCGTACTACCACATCAAAATGGACAGGGCGTCCAGGGATCACTTGCACTTCTGGCTGGGAGCTAGTCACTTTCAGTTTCGAGCCCTGCCCTTTGGTCTGACCTCAGCCCCCAGGGTTTTCACCAAATGTATGGCAGTGGTAGCGTCTCACTTGAGACGCCTAGGATTCCAAGTGTTTCCGTATCTGGACGACTGGCTCCTTTCTGCCATCACCGAGCGTCGACTGATTCAGGCCAGGGATTACAAACTACAACTGTGTTCATCTCGGAATTTCCGTAAATTTCGAAAAATCTGCATTACAGCCATCACAGCATATCGCATTCATAGGAGCAGAATTGGATACGCGTTGCTTAATTCTAAGGCTTCCTCCAGAAAGAATAGCCTCTCTACAAAACCATATATCTCTTCTCCTGTTGTCCAAAAAATCCCCAGCAAAACTGGTTCTGAAGGTTTTGGGTGTCATGGCAGCTTCCCTCATTGGGATACCCTTGGGAAGACTGCACATGAGAGTTCTTCAATGGCTACTGTTTGCACAATGGTCGTTCCAACAGTTACCCCTGACACACGAAATTCACATCACAAACATCTGCAAATCGCACCTGTCTTGGTGGCTTCAGACTTGCAATCTCTCCGGCGGCCGACCATTTGTGCTACCCACGCCGACAGCTACGGTGACCACGGACACTTCCCTGATAGGGTGGGGGGGGGGCATCTTTCAGGGACAGACAGTCCAAGGTGAATGGACCAAATTGGAGTACAATCTGCACATCAATGTTCTAGAGATGAGGGCAGTGTTTCTAGCGTTGCAACACTTTTCTCCCCTTCTTCCTCTAGGGACCATTGCAGTTCAGTCGGACAACATGTCCGTAGTCTGGTACATAAACAAACAAGGGGGAACCAAGTCTTATCAACTATGCAGAGAGGCCATGAGAATTTGGCAATGGGCAGAGTCCACAGGTCGCTTTCTGATAGCAACGCACATCCCGGGGTTATCCAACGTCATAGCGGACAGGTTGAGCAGAGCCATCCTGTTACCTCACGAGTGGTCCCTCAAACGAACAATTGCGGAAAGAATTTTTCGCAAGTGGGGCCAGCCTTGCTGCAATCTGTTTCCGTCTCCAATGAACGCCAAATGCAGAAGCTATTTTGCCCTATTACCCCCTCCAGGGGAAGTCCCCAGGGACGCTCTGGTTCAAGATTGGCCCCTGGGCCTCCTGTACGCCTTTCCTCCTGTTCCTCTGATTGCAAAATTTCTAAAGAAAGCCAACAACCTGCAGAGGACAATAATCCTCATTGCCCCATTCTGACCTCGTCAAATTTGGTTTCCCTTTCTTCAAGCACACCAAATTCGGGAACCCTGGATCCTGGACCCTGAGCCGGATCTACTGACCCACTCGTCAGGGGGTCTCCACCCCTCGCTTCTCTCCCTCAGACTAGCAGCTTGGCTGCTCCGCTTCCCTTCTTAGCCAGGTCTGATCTTCTTTCCCCTGCAGTTCAAAATATTCTAGTGGCTTCTCATAAGGCTTCCACTACAAAGATTTACACTAGTAAGTGGAAGCGTTTTGTACACTGGGCAACTACACAACATTTGGATCCCGTAATAGCCCCACTAAACAGAGTCTTGGAGTTTCTATCCGTACTATTCCATCAAGGAGCTTCTCCTGCCACTTTGAGAGTTCAATTAGCTGCCATTTCAAACTTTCATGTGGGAGAAAATGGGGCGTCTATTATGGCTCATAGACTTTGTAAGGCCTTTCTAAAAGGGTCTTTCCATATCAGGCCACCAGTTAGGATTCCTACATCACCTTGTAAATTGAACCTTCTATTATCACAACTAATGCTACCACCCTGTGAACCAGCCTCGTCCTGTTCCTTGAAGTTTTTGTCATGGAAAACCCTTTTTCTGGTAGCTATCACATCAGCCAGACGGGTATCGGAACTTCAAGCTCTTTCCGTTAAACACCCATATTTGATCTTTCATCCTGATAGAGTATCCCTTCGCACTAATCCATCCTTTCTTCCCAAAGTTTGCTCCGTCGATAACATTAATCAGTCCATTGAGCTCCCCTCATTTTTCAAGAACCATTCCAATAAGTTGGAATATATGTTACACAAGTTGGATGTTCATAGACAACTTGGGTTTTACTTGGATAGAACAAAGGATCACAGAAAAACAGATCGGCTCTTTATAGCCTTTGCAGACAGCAGAAAGGGCATGGCAGTTAAGAAACGAACCCTTTCCAAATGGCTTTCCGATTGTATTATTTTTGTTTATACTGCTTCTGAGCAGAGTTTACCTGTCAAGCCCAAAGGGCATTCTACAAGATCGATATCTACATCCCTGGCTCATGCGGCCCACCTACCATTGGACACTATTTGTGCGGCTGCCACTTGGTCTAAACCACATACATTCATTACTCATTATAAAGTAGATAGGGTTTCCAGGACAGGGCAACCTTTGGTTCCACTGTGCTCAGGAACG
>NC_056741.1:311999893-312025860 GCF_019279795.1 Protopterus annectens
ATAGTAGAAACACAGAGAAATTGGGTGTACTGTCTGCCCCTGGCACTGTTGAGCATGAGAACTGTTTCGAATGCAAAAGGATTGACTCCTTTTGAAAAATTATTTGGAAGGGCTTATTATATACCTCAGTGGAATTCTCTCATGCCCACAGACCAGGAAGCTGATAGTACATTAGCTGAGTATATGTGAAACCTGTTAAATTCTAAACATTTGTTGCAGTCAAATTCTGTTTCAGATAAAGAATGAACCAGACCGTCAGAAGTGGCAGTGCCCCGGGTACCTGGATCTGGGTGAAGACAGTAAAGAAAAAGAACTGGGCATCACCAAAGTGGGAAAGTCCATATCAAGTGCTTCTGTCGACACCCACTGCAGTCAAAATTGTGGAGCGCGCCTCCTGGATCCACCTGACGCAGTGTAAATTGGTCAAAAACTTTGAACTGGACAAAAATCGTGTCACATGCCAAGAGTAAAAATGATAGAGTCCAGAAGAAACAGGAATGCAGAACAACCCTTTCCTCAGAAGTATTGCATAATCATCCTGTTAACTGTACTAGTGACAATAATCTTTTTGTTGTGGCCTTTCCTTTTCCCGGCCACACAGACTGAACTGAATAAACGTGAAGCGTTGCTCATAGACTGGCATCCAAACTTTAACACTTACCAGGCAATTAAATATGTGTATGCTGAGACTTTCAATGTTTCAAATTGCTGGATTTGCACGGCTTTGCCAACAGCATACGAGGGGGGTTATTAATGACTACAGTCCCCCTAGGGGTCAATGAGACCTGGGAGAACTTGATTTATGATACCTCCACCATTACATCACAAGATAAAATAGCATTGCACTTGTCTGTTCACAAAAGGGAACTGTGTGTTTTTATAAAAATGATACTGTTCAGGTGGGTTGGAGCAATTGCAATGCGACTGTTCCTTATAAATGTTATACTAAAGGTAACAATGTAGATCTTGTAATGCAAACTATGATTCATTTCTTGGATTGATGCACAAAACAATTGATGAAGTAAAACATAATTCTGTTATTTATAAACAGCTGTCTATAATTGATAAAAAAATGTTTCATGCAGGGCGAGTGTATATTTATAGCAAGGTTACTACTAAAGTAGAGGATTGTTATATTGTGTGTGGCCGAAAGGCATACAAATGGTTACATGAGAATTGGTCTGGCAGTTGTTTTTTGGGTTACCTGGTTCTGGCCATACGACACACTGCAGTTTTGCCTCGAGGAAAAATTCGAAATGTCCGAGAGGTCGTCAAGAATCCTGTAAATCCAGTGGGACAAATCGATGCACGTTGGAAAGACCATCATTCCATAGGCAAAGGACTGACACATATGGACTTGAATGATAGCGTTATATCGTTGGCAGGCATATTACCAGCATATGGAGCAGTGAAATCGATCTGGGAGCTGAGAAAACTGTCGAAACTTCTCGAAGTAATGAGCAACACAACTTTTTCCGCTCTCGAATTGGTAACTGATGAACTGAATGCTGTGAGAACTGTAGTACTTCAAAACCGCATGGCTCTCAACTTCACCCTAGCGGCGAGAGGTGGTACTTGCGCTTTAATCCAAGAAGAATGCTGTTCGTATATTCCTGACCATAAACACGAGATAGACAATCATCTTGAGGTAATTCAGCAAGTGTCAGCCATGACCGAACCAGGCCCAAACCCACTGACGGACTTTTTTCAGAAATGGTTTGGGGGGGTGGAATACCATCATAATAAACATCCTGATTGCCATTTATGTAAGAATGCTCCTATTGGGAGTATGTGTTTGTTGTGTCATCCCCTGTGTGAACAGACTGATTAAAGACTTTATAGACATGTCAGTTTCTGAAACCTTATATTAAAGTACTGAGTTTGAAGAACTGTTAAAAGATTGAAAATGCTTTCATAAGTTTAAACTGAATGACTCTCTTAACTGCAAATCCTGAGTGGAAGAGGTTAGGAGAAGAAAACACACTGTTTATGCTTATTTTAAAAGTAGAATAAAAGTATTATTAGGGGGGAAATGTCAGAAAAATATGTATTAATGTGTGTATTAGTAATATGCTTAGTGCATTTAGAGCTTGAAAAGGGTTAACACATTTATTCTATTTCATACTGCATAAGTCTGTACAAACTGTAGATGCTTTCTGACCCTGTATTGTTAGCTAAAATCTTGCTTGTGCCTTGGAAATTTACTGAGAAGCAGATGATTCCTGCTTATGTTAGGAAAATAATGAATAGAACAACACTACTTGTATGAAACTTAGACAAGGAGTTCCGCTTGTGCTGTGAGAAAATACACAGCTGTAGAAGCTATAGATAATTAGGACAAAGCCTGCTTGAAAATATGAACTGCAATCAGCATTTGCTTATATCTGAGTTAAAAAAGTACCTTGAATTGTAACACTGTACAATAGAAGACTGTAAACGGATTAGTGTCCACCAAGGCCAGGTTGTTTTTCTAAAAAAGTTTCTCACAAATCTAGTCATGTCAGCAGAAAATCTGAGTAACATCTGCTGTAGAACAATACTGAAAGTTGTATTTGATTACGTCAGCCATTGAAGGCCATGTCTTGTAAAACAGTATAAGAATAGCATGTTTCGTGTTAGTAGTTAGACAAATCCTTGTATTTGCATGTTTTTGTCTCCTTGCAGCAAGTAATTAAATTTGCCTTAACTGAACCTTACGTGTATTGGTCTTTGAAGTTTTTTCCTTTGACAACTACCTATGTCTATTTTTTACACTAGTGATGTTAACAACATTATACAAGTTGTTAAGAACAATTGGTCAATTTTACATTTAAATGACGGCATTCGCTCTATTGTTGGTGAGCAACCTCGGTTTAGTTTTAAAAATAAAAAATCTTTAAAGAGGCATTTATGTTATACAATCTCCACGCACCCTAGAGGCAACACTGTGGATGTTCCCTTGATGTGTTGCTGTTCCAAATGTAATTTTTGTGAATTTATAGATCCATTTGTGGGCTTTGTCCACCTGGTTATGAACAAGATCTTTCGATTTAATGTTATTGCTGATTTTTGTTCCAGGAACCTCATTTATTTAGCTAAACGCAGGGCCTATAGTTGCTTTTATATAAGTAAGACTAATAGGTCCCTGTTAGAAAGAATGAGGGAACATACATACTGTATGCATAGATCAGATGAACACAACGCTCTGGCTAAGCATTTTGTAGAATATGGGAATGAACATGTCGTTGGGTTTAGAGTGGTTGAGATGGTGAACTGTGACATCTGGGGGGTGATTTCAGGAATTTTACTGAGGAACGTGAGTTGTCATGGATGATCAGTATGCAAGCAGATAGGTTTCCTAGTATTAATTGAAGAGTTTCCATTAAACCAGCTTTGAAAGTGAGAGGTCTCTTTAAATAAGTAATGACTTTTTATTGTTTTTATTGAATGTGTTTTTTCATTGGATGGTTTGCATTCTTAATTGATAGTACTTATGCTATTTATTCTACTTGTTTTTGTGATATATTGCCTGAAGAAGCACACTGATTGTGTGAAAGCACTTACTCTGTATTTGTTTTATTAAAACTTTTTTTATGGTTACAGTCATGCTTTGGTGCTGTTTTGTTTTTAGTTGAAATAAGACAACATGTCAAATCCTCTAAGGGTATCTTTGAGAAAAACTTAGCAAGCACAATCAAGAATAACCATAAGGCCTTTTAGAGCTATGTACATAGTCTAAAAGGTAGGACCCAAGCATGTGTTGAACTTGTGACTAATGGTATCACACACACTGACCCTGTAGACATAGCAAACCTGTTAGCAGATAGATTTGGAAAAAATTTCACCCCATTATCCCCTCCAAACTTATCACAGACCTTGTCCCCAAACTCCCCCCACCCTACATATCTGAAAACTAGATCATTAAAGCCTTGTCCAAGGCAAAAACACAGCCTCTATGGGACTAGACAGCATACCAGGCTCTCTGCTAAAACAAGATAAAACATGAACTAGCATCACCATTCAATCATAGCCTAACCATAGGTTTTTTTCCTGTGGAATGGAGAACAGCAACAGTTATTCCTCTCCACAAAGGTGACCTATCAACAGACCCGAGGAATTATAGACCCATAAGTTTGACCAGCCTCATCTGTAAGGCCATGC
The DNA here is from genome assembly GCF_019279795.1 of Protopterus annectens. Classification (NCBI taxonomy): domain Eukaryota; kingdom Metazoa; phylum Chordata; order Ceratodontiformes; family Protopteridae; genus Protopterus; species Protopterus annectens. The sequence goes on from NC_056741.1 coordinate 312,004,034, forward strand.
AACATATCACCATGGACTTCATTAATACAGACATAGGCGACCTCCAAAAGCTGGATCCAACCCAATTCAGCTTCGTCAAGGGCATATCCTTCCTGTTAAACCTGGTGGATTTTTTTGAAAATGTGTCTAGGGCCATTGACAAGGGCATATCTGTGCACACAGCATACCTCTACTTGGCAAAGGCCTTTGACACAATCCCACACTCAGGCATTACTGATAAACTTAGCAAACTGAATGTAAACCCCTTTGTTGTAAGATGGGTTGCCAGCTATCAAAGTGGGTGACTCCACATCAACCAACAGGGTGCCACATGGGTCATTACTGGGCCCCCTACTGCTTGGTATATACTTCTCAGAAGTTCAGTCCAAAACTAAGGGGCTGTGGCTGACCAGGTTTGTGGATGACTGCAAACTGGGTGCAATTATTGAATCCCCAAATGATGTCAGTGTACTTCAGGAGGGTTTTACACAGACCAGTGGCTGGTGATTTGGTCACAATCTCAAATTGAATGCAAATAAATGCATCATCATTTCCTTCGGCAGAAACAATGTTCCTTCACACTATCAAATCAACAACAATACCCTAAGTACCTGCGAAGTGGTAAGGGATCTGGGATCACAAATTGACTGTAACCTTAACTTTGACCACCATGTGTGTACTATATTAAGGAAGGCTTTTTACCTAGCACACATGATTAGCAAAGGCATCACCTCTAGAACAAAGGAGGTTATAACCCCTCTATACTTATTATTAATCAGGCCCATAACTGAGTATAACGCCCGTTTTGGCATGTACTGTAGAAAGTACCTGCAGCAATTGGAGAGACTTCACAGGTTTCTAACAAAGAAGATCAAGGGACTCCAGCATGTGCCTTACACAGACCAACTAAAGTCCCCGTCACTATACTCTGCATCATGTAAACTTCTTAGGTGAGACTTATGCCTGGCTTACAGAGCAATCTTAGACCCAAACCTAATGAATTTGCTGTACATCCATAAATCAAAAGGGACTAGAGCTACCCATTCCAGGGACATAAACATGGCCTGTGACTTGAATAGGACATACTGGAGGGACAGATGTGTCTCCCAGCGACTGCCCCATCTTTGGAATAGGATACCAATTCATATGAAACAGAGCACCTCTATGACACTGTTCAAAAGGGAACTTGATGAGTAGATCGGGCACCATAAATTCTTACTGGGGATAGCGCCCACAACCCTCCTGGACATGGGCAGTCATTACTAAATTCAGTCCTGGGTATTGACTAAAGTATCTATGGTATTACATTGGGATGAAATGGCTAGGCTTGAAATGACCTCTGGGTCAATAGCCTAGTAAACTCCTATGATCCTATGATACATACGTATATATCCATATATGTCATATAACAATACATCTATGCATAAATTGCACACACACACACACACACACACACACACACACACACACACAAAAACATACTTCTCTAAAGAAAAGCACTGAATGTCCAAATGAACAAAAAACAGAAACAAATAGTTTCCTTTTACAATCACTTAACCAAAATCATAACACCAGCTACAGACCAAATTTTGTCTGAACTGTGATAGTGTTAGAGAAAGGATTTTTCATAAGGTAAAGTGTAGGGATGAGGATTAGTAGCAGAGGTAAAGTTACTGTTAGCCCACATTAGTAAGGATACAGAAGAACACATCATATGTACATCTAAAGACAACATTCTCACACACACTCTGAACACAGTCCCTATTGCCATAATAGAAAGTTAGTAAAACTTCCTGCTTTTAACATATAATGCACTCAGCAACATGTTCATCCCACGAATTTCCACAGCTGAACACACTGTTGAATAAATTGCTATTCATTAGAGTGTCGGACACCCATCTATCTATCTATCTATCTATCTATCTATCTATCTATCTATCTATCTATCTATCTATCTATCTATCTATCATAAACATATAGCTAGATAGATAGATTCCATTAATTGGAAAACTTACATCACCTCAAATAAATACACACAAGAATTCATTGACTTTGTAAATATCAGCTCCTTAGACCAAGTGGTTTATGCCCCAACTAGGGATTCAAAAATATTGGACAGGATTTTCACTGATAGTGCCATCCTGTGCTCAACGCCTACAGTTACCATTTCACTGGTCAAATCTGCCCCCTATTTGTTAACACTTACTATGATGGCAAAACCTGACTTACTACAGAACATCTCTGTCTTCAGTGACTACTGCAAAGCAAATTTAATACAGCATATGGATGACCTGATGAAATGCAAATGCCCTCCTCACCTTGATGATCCCATCTCGCATGGTACCACATTTGTGGATAATTTCTATTCCCACCTCAAAGCTTGCAAAGTCATTTGTCTACATAAGATATAAGTATACTGCCAAATTCAAGAATAAACCCCCTACAGTGGAACCCTAGTATAAATAAACTATACAATAAGAATAAAAACTCATATTGTATAAACAAACTGTTGAATAAGAGGAAGAAACTTCTAGTCCATAAAACTAAACGTAATACCCAATTATCTAGAGACGAACTCAGCAAAATCAACAAAGAACTTGGAAACAAAATCAAATCCTCCAAAAGTAGTTTGAATTGAGAATTGCTACCTCTGTTGAGACCAACCACAAAGCCTTCTTCAGCTGTGTCACGCTTGTTTTCTGAGGACATAGACAACATATGCAGACAAATTCAGTTCTAATTTTACTGTCCAAGCTTCTCCTAACTTTTTCCATCATATCAGCTTAAATTACCCCCAATGATCAATTCAGAGCAGTTCTGCAATTGTCTCTCTAAGGCCAAAACCACTTGCTCCATGTCCTAATAATGTGCCAGGCTACCTTCTTGTCAGCACCAGTCATTTCCTGGAAGACTCAAAGATATGCCTGTTGAACATCAGCCTCTCCTCCAGATTTGTGGCAGAGGAATGGAAAACTGTGGTAGTCATTCTTCTCTGCAAGGGGTTGATCCACTACTGATCCAGGAAACTACAGACCTATAAGCTTTAGCAGTCTCATCTGCAAAACAATGGAGCACATCACTATAAAACTTTTTAACAAGAACGTTGGTAGTCTGCAAACCCTGGATTTAAGCCAATAAGGGTTTATTAAAGGTAAATATTGTCTTCAGAACCTGGTAGTCTTCTTTGAACATGCCACTTATTCATTAGACTGGAGCAAATCAGTCCACACTGCCTGCCTGGATCTGGCCAATGCCTTTCATACCATCCCACATTCTGCCGTTACTGGCAGGTAAATCAAACTAAATCTAAACCCTTATGATACTAGCTGGACAGCAACCTGGCTAACTGACTGGCCCCAGGTGGTGTCCCCCAGGGGTTGTTCATTGGACTACTTCTGTTTGGGTATTTATTTTCTGATGGCAAGACTGACATCAAGGGGCCTGTGGTTGGCCAAGTTTGCAGAAGACTGCAAAAAAAGAAGTTTAAAGGAGAACAGCGATTCTCCAGATTCACTCTTTTCCTCGATTTTCAGTCTTTTCTTTTCATCTTGTCGGCATTCGTTATTTCGAGTGCCGACATTTCAATATGGAGCTGATTTCTTCATATATAGTTCTTATTGTGAAGACTTGGAAGCATTCTTTTTCTTCATGACACAGAGTTATTGGCAATTAGAAAAGTTTTTTTTTTTTTTGAGAATTCATATAATTCTTTATTAATGTTTATTCAGATAGATATTAATAAGTAGATCCCACCCCTATGTATTATCAAATGTTCTTGAGTCATAGCAAGCCACTGCAGAACAACTAAGGGAGACTCCTACTGAGTTACCACCTTAGATGGAACTCCCTTTCATCATTTCTTTATATTTTGCCCATTATTTTTTTTTTAATTGAATCATTCTTCTTCTTTCGGCTGCTCCTGTTAGGGGTCGACACAGCGGATCATCTGTTTGCATTTCTTCCTGTCCTCTGCATCTTGCTGTGTCACACCAACTACCTGCATGTCCTCTCTCACCACATCCATAAACCTTATCTTAGGCCTTCCTCTTTTCCTGTTACCTGCCAGCTTCATCCTTAGCATCTTTTTCCCAATATATTCTGCATCCCTTCTCGGCACATGTCCAAACCAACGTAATCTTGCCTCTCTGGCTTTGTCTCCAAACCTTGCAACCTGGGCTGACCCTTTAATATATTTGTTCGTAATTCTGTCCACCCTTGTCACACCCAGTACTAATCTTAACATCTTTAATTCTGCCACATCCAGCTCTGACTCCTGCCTTTTTGTCAATGCCACTGTCTCCAACCCATATAACATAGCTGGTCTCACTACCCTCTTGTAGACCTTCCCTTTCACTCTTACTGGTACTCGTCTGTCACAAATCACTCCTGACACTCTTTTTTTACACCCACTCCATCCTGCCTGTACTCTCTTCTTTACCTCTCTTCCACACTCACCATTACTCTGAACTGTTGATCCCAAGTATTTAAACCCGTCCACCTTTGCCACCTCTACTCCCTGCATCCTCACCATTCCTCTATCCTCCCTCTCATTCACACACACACATATTCTGTCTTAGTTCTGCTGACCTTCATTCCTCTTCTCTCTAGAGCATATCTCCACACCTCCAGGGTCTCCTCCACCTGCTCCCTACTCTCACTACAGATAACAATGTCATCTGCAAACATCATAGTCCACGGGACCTCCTGTCTGATCTCGTCTGTCAACCTGTCTATCACCACTGCAAATAAGAAAGGGCTCAGTGCTAATCCTTGATGTAGTCCCACCTCCACCTTAAATGCACCCGTCACTCCCACCACAGACCTCACCGCTGTCACACTACCCTCATACATATCCTGTACCACTCTTACATACTTCTCTGACATTCCCGACTTCCTCATACAATACCACAGCTCCTCTCTAGGCACCCTGTCATGTGCTTTCTCTAAGTCCACAAAGACACAATGCAACTCCTTCTGACCTTCTCTGTATTTCTCCATCGACACTCTCAGAGCAAACAATGCATCTGTAGTACTTTTTCCTGGCATGAAACCATACTGCTGATCACTAATCATCACCTCCCTTCTTAACATAGCTTCCACTACTCTTTCCCATAGCTTCATGCTGTGACTGATCAATTTAATCCCTCTGTAGTTACTACAGCTCTGCACATCACCCTTATTCTTAAAGATCTGTACCAAAACACCTTTTCTCCATTCCTCAGGCATCCTCTCACTTTTCAAGATTTCATTAAACAATCTAGTTAAACTCCACTGCTATTTCACCTAAACACCTCCATGCTTCCACAGGTATGTCATCTGGACTAACAGCCTTTCCATTCTTCATCCTCTTCATAGCTATCCTTACTTCCTCCTTGATAACCCACTGCACTTCATGATTCACTATCCGCACATCATTCAACCTTCTCTCCCTCTCATTCTCTTCATTCATCATCCCCTCAAAGTACTCTTTCCATCTGCTCAACACACTCTCCTCACTTGTGAGTACATTTCCCTCATTATCCTTTATCACCCTTACCTTCTGCACATCTTTACTAGCTCGGTCCCTCTGTCTAGCCAGTTGGTACAGGTTCTTTTCTCTCTCCTTAGTGTCCATCATTTCATACAACTCTTCATATGCCTTAGCCTTCGCCACCTCTCTCTTTGCCATGCACCTCATCTCCTTATACTCATGTCTACTTTCTTCATCTCTCTGACAATCCCACTTCTTCTTTGTCAACCTCTTTCCTGTATACTCTCCTGTACTTCCTCATTTCAACACCATGTCTCCTTGTCCTCCTTCCTCTTTTCAGATGTCACACAAAGCACCTTTCTAGCCATCTCCCTTACTAGCTCTGCTGTAGTTACCCAACTATTCAGTAACTCTTCACTGCCACCCAGTGCCTGTATTAACTCTTCCCTGAACTCCACCTCACAATTACCCTTTTTCAATTTCCACCATTTGATCCTTGGTGCTGCCCTCCCACTTTTCCTCCTCTTCTTGATCACCAATGTCATCCTACAAACCACCATCCTATGTTGCCTAACTATACTTTCCCCTGCCATCACTTTACAGTCTCCAATCTCCTTCAGACTAGCCCTTCTACATAATTTAATCATTACTAAGTCATAATTGAAAAAGGACATTAGTAGTCTGGCTCACTTATTTGTAAATAAATACAGTTAGAAATATAACTAGAGAATAACAAGGTGTCTCTGCTAAGGAGATTTTTCTCCAGGCTTGTTCACAACATTATTATGGTCTATCAAATCAAAGGCTTTGATAAGATACAAAAAAAATATAATAGCAATTAATAGAAGAGGACATAATTTACACTTCATATGATACTGCGGTTTAATGTCCAAGATGAAAGCCACTCTGGCTGAATCAAAGTTGCTTTAGGATAAAATGTACAATGGGACTGGTGGTTTATAAATCAGTCCCTGTATAGCACTTACATTAAAACAAAGGCAAGGAGACAGGCCTATAGTTATCTGTTCACTTAGTGTGTCTAGACTTGAGTGAATGGACAACAAAGGCATCTTGCCATAATTCAGGTATATTTTCATTTGAGATTAAGCCAGAGAAGGAATGATGTAATGGCTGGGAAAGAACACAGCAACAATATTCAGTAATTCTAGGTGGACACCATCTATCATAATTCAAATAACCTTTAGAAAATTTAGATCCTACATAGCAAAACATATCACACATTCATCCGTTCATACCTTCCTACAGTCCATGTTAATCACCATCTCACTTGATTATTTATTAACAGCCACAAAACATGACCAGGATCATTAAATAAATAAGAAATTATAAGAAGAGTAACAGTAATTTCATTGGTATTTTTGCTGCAAGACAAACAATCTAATTGAGATAAACTTTATCTAGATCATCTTGCTTGTTTTGCAGCAAAACCTAATCTAACTGATCTGCTTTTTTTGCAACAATAAGCCCACTAAATATTGCTCCCCTTAAAATATGGTAGATGCTATCAATGATATTTTTTAAAAAGTTAAAAAGTTACAGTTTGTACATGTTGTAATGTTTTGCATATCGTTGACAACCTCTATGCTGTTATTTAAAACACTGCAACATGCTAGATGATAGCATTAATATTAAGCAGACAGTACCTTGGTTTAATGCCTGACTTTGAAGGGTGATACCTCAGGAATGTAGCATTATTTTAGTGTATACATGCACATGTTTTTCTTCAGTGGATACTAAGATGTATTTATTTATTTAACTTTCTTAACCAGGGCAGAGGACTGTTCTATTGTGCACCCATTTTAACCAGAGCAAGTTATTTACGGCACAGCAGGAAAATCATAATGCAACAGTATAGTAGTACAATACAGTGAAAGTAAAGCAGTCCAATGCTAGCTATTGAGAATGAAAAAAAAAAAATAGTAAGTGTATGAGAAAGCAGAGAAATTGCTCAATATGTGTCTCAAACAAAACAGAAGGAGATCAAACATTTACACATATACAATGAAGCACCGACTAAGTTGGATATACAGGTAGAGCTTAAAGAGCAGTTAGATAACTGTAAGGGTTAAGTAGTAGCAATGTAGCCTGAAAAGGGTGTTGGGAGGGTGAGAATGGGGGAGTCAGGGGGTGTTCTAGTGGGTGTGGTAGTCTTACATTGTACAGTCAAAATAATAAAGACAGAGCAGGAGTTGGTGGTGAGAATAAATAACCTACAAATTACTACAGCACTCAACTTTCCTCACTTGTCTAGAGGAAAACAGTTTTTAGTACTTAATAAATAAGCACCTATCCAGGCATGTCTAAGGGTCAGCTCCCGGTGTTTTCTCCTGTCTACCTGATGAATCTGGGCATCTTGGGGCAATGCAGCAATTGCCTCGTGTACACAGACAACCCTCTCCTCCTACCACCCAACACTACAACCTGAGAGATGCACTTGTTTAGCCAAACTGGAAGCAAAGTTCTCTTCACCCAAGACTGGACTAGACAGTCAAGAGAAGGTAAACAATTGCACCACACCACACTCATCACATAGTCCCTCAAAACCTACACCACCAAGACACATACATAGCAATGCAAAACACACACCTACATTCGCGGAGGTTCTCAATAAAAATCTGCTCAAGCAACAAAGACCTCCAAAGCAGAAATGCAAGCAACCTCCATTCCTAACACAGCCAGAATGACACACAGCCCACAAACTCAGCCACACCACCACCCACAGGCATATAAGTATAACAACGTACCCAACACTCTAGTCATAGGTGACTCTATAGTCAGGCACACTGATGTTCACTCACCAGGCTAAACAAGGAGAAAGTTACTGTCAGCTGCCTGTCAGGTGCCAGGATCTGTCACATAATGCACGCACTCAGGTCACTCCACAACAAGTACAAATATGACTCTGTCATTGTCCATGTTGGTGTGAATGACCTGAGACATACCTCCCTGGACTACAAGAAAAGAGACCTGGAGGAGCTCTCCGATCTTGTAGCCGAGGCAGGTATGACCCTAGCCCTGAGTAGCATCCTGCCATCACTCAGAATGATACCGCAGTACAAGGACAGAAGGATTGACTTCAACAATTGGCTAAGCATCTGGTGTCATTCTAAGGGGATCCAGTATTTGGCTGCCTGGGCTGACATGATCGACAGACCACGATGCTTTGCCAGAGATGTCCTGCTCCTGTCAACCTTGGGATTACGGATACTGGCTAAGGCTCTTGCCACCCCTATAGTGCCTTTTGTAGGCAAGGTTCAAATGACAAATTCACCACCGTAACAGGTACAAGCAAGCAAAATCTGAGGGTAATGCTACTCAATGCTAGAAGTTTAAACCTCAAAATGCATTCACTCGAGGCACTCCTTAAAATGGAGAACATCGACATCTGTGCAGTGACAGAGACCTGGTTCAAGGCTCCAGAGAGCACCCCTGCATTACCAGGCTGTAACGCATATCACACCTTTCGGCCACCTAACCTGGACTGAAACACTAAAGGTGTGGGCATGTCTGTATTTATTAAGGATATACACATCTCCAGGCTAGTTGCTCAGCATAATGCATCTGAGATTATCCAAGTACAACTAACTCTGGGCAAGACCGGAATCCAAATTGTAACTTGTTACAGATGCCCCACCATGCACCAGGATTCCCACTCCTCATTTCTTGATACACTGGAAAATATTAGGGTACAACCCAACACCCTAATATTTGATGATTTCAACTACCCCACCATTAACTGGGAAAACTACTCATGTACCAACTCTTTTGCTCAACGTTTCTGGAATTCATAAATTCTAATGCCTTGGATCAACTTAACCACACCCCTACCAGGGGCAGCAGTATCCTAGACCTGGTCATTACTAACATGGGCTACCGGTGTTCCACACCAGAGTTCAATTCCTCATTGGTCAGATCTGACCACAAGTTAATCACCCTAGATATTCACATCCCTCCCCCATCCCCATTAGGGAAACCACCGTAAAATATTTCTCCAAAGCCAACTTCACCCTTCTTAAGACAGAAGTGGCAAACTTCATGACACCCATGCAGACAGACAATAGAGGTATGGCTGCTGAATCCTACACAAATGCACTTTATAAGTACTTACACGAGTGCATGGATCGTTCTATCCCTAACAGAACCAAGATGCTATCCTTCAAAAAAGGAAGCCAATCTTTTGGTCCCCTGCCATAAACAAACTCTACAACAGAAGGAAAAAACTGTTGCAAAAAAGAGTGAAATCCCATGATTGGAGGAACTCCCTGGTCAGCCTCAGTAAGAAGCTGAGATCCCTCATAAAATCCTCCATAGCTAGTTACGAAAACAAAATCGCCATTGATTCTAAAGAAAACCACAAAGCATTCTATAGCTATGTCAAGAATCTCATTGGCAACACTCAGATCTGCTCTGAGTTACAGCACAATGGCACTAAATATACAGAACCAACTGATATTGCCAACATCCTGGCAGCCAGGTTCAGTGCTAACTTTACCCCCCACCCTCACCCCCTAAAGGCCCCATCTCTATACCGGAAGAATGCAAAGTTCCTGTAATCATGGCTGCACAGGTAAAACCCACACTCTCCAAAGCCAAGAACACAACATCCATGGGACCTGACAACATCCCAGGATGCATTTTACATGAACTACAGAATGAACTGGCACCCCACCTAAGCACCATGTTCAAGTCATAGCCTCACATCCGGCTTTTGCCCACTGAATGGCGCACAGTGATGGTTATTCCACTCCACAAAGGGGGAGCCACCACGGACCCCAGGAACTATCACCCCATTAGCTAATGAGTCTGATCTGCAAGGCCATGGAACGTATCATCATGGAACTTATAAACAAAGACATTGGTAATCTCCAAACTCTGGACCCCACCCTGTTCAGGTTTGTAAAAGGCAGATCATGTCTCCTAAACCTGATAGACTTCTGTGAAGCAGTCACCAAAGCCATAGACGAGGGTAAGGTGGTTCACACAGCCTATCTAGATCTCGCCAAGGCTTTTGACACCATCCCCCACTCTTGAATTATAAATAAACTCACTAAACTAGGTATAAATCCCTATGTCACAAGATGAGTTGCCAGACAGAACCCACACTGTGAAAGTAGCAGTCTCCAAATCCGACTCAGACCAGTGACAAGTGGAGTACCGCAGGGTTTAATCCTGGGTCCTCTCCTGTTTGGTATCTACTTTTCTGAAGTACAGTCTAACACAGAAGGTCTTTGGCTAATGAAGTTCACAGATGACTGCAAACTAGGAGCCATAATTGAAACTCCTAATGATGTGGACATCCTAGAAAAAGGCCTCACTGAGACAGGGTCTATTTGACAGTATCGAATGGACTAAATAGCAAATGCTATTTAGTTGATACGATACTGTTGAAATGGCAAAATAGCGAAGTCATGGAACATCGAATTTTTTCTAGGGAAAAAATTTGGTGGGCTGTCTTTGGGACTTTGCCATTTCCTCCACTATGGTGCTATCTCAGATTTGGTATATTTAAGTAGGGGGGTGTGGGGAGCAAAGCCCCCCACTTAAAATTGTGTTTAAGTTTTTTTTTTCAATATTTTGTTGTTTCGATATTATCGGTATGATGAAACAGCGTTCACTATTTACATCGTATGATATAGACGCCTGAGACAGTTGCTTGGTGTCAAAGCCATGGCCTCAAGCTTAATGCCAAAAAGTGCATTGTCATCCCCTTTGGAAAAACTCTGTACCCATGAGCTACCACATAAGTGGTAGTCTACTTAACACCAAAAGTGTGATAAGAGACCTTGGGACACAGGTGGACAGTAGTCTCTACTTTGATAATCACATCGCCACAGTAGTCAGGATATCATTGTACGTGGCACACGTCATCACAAAAGGTTTCTCATCCAGGAAAAAAGAGGTCATTGTTGCCCTCTACTCGTCACTCATTACACCCATTATAGAGTAGAGCACCCCTTTTGGTGTGTACCTCACAAGACATCTACAACAACTGGAAAGGCCACAGAAATACCTCACAAAGAGGATTACCGGCCTCAAACAGATGCCATACGCAGACCGTCTGAAAAAACTCTAGCTTTACTCCATTTCATATCGCCTACTCAGAGGCAATCTCTGCCTAACATACAAAGCTACGTCAATCCCAGAGCTATTGGACATGCTCCACTTAAAGAAATCCCAATCCCTCCGAGCTACATGCTCTAGGGACCTAAACTTTGTCACCATAATAAACAGAACATGCTGGAGTGATAGATTCCTCTCCCATAGACTTCCCATACTCTGGAATAACTACCTATCTGTATCAAACAAAGCTCCTCATTAGCAATCTTCAAAAAAAATCTTGGTGATTGGATGGGAAATAGGAAATTCACCCTGGGGATCACCTCTGTGACTCTGCTCAGCAGGAGCACACGAAAATTATTTTCTTGGGTGGCGAAAGCCAGAGTACCTTTTTGGCTAGGCTTATATAGGCACTAGGGCCAATAGCCTAGTACTTACCAATGAACCTATGAGTTATGTTAGATGAATGTATGCTATGCAAGTGACTGAAGCATATACAGGTAGCTCCTTCTTTTAGTGTTGTTAGTAGCTGTGTTATGTCATTATTATATACAGACATATTACAAGGTTCAGCCACAAGTGACTCCAATAATTTGGGTGCAAAGATGGAGAAAGCATGTTTGTTGGATGGTCATTCTTGGGACTGGTCAGTACTTTGGCATTTCTGGCATGACAATAGAACTGGTATGGTGTATATTTGGATGGGCAGACTATGGCTGAGGGAGGGTAGAGTCTCTGTAAAATGATTCATGGAAGAGGCAAAAGAGCAGTAGGCCTGCCCATTCTTTTATGGGGAACCACTTGACATAGAGTGTGACACAGTGATGTTCATTTTTAGGGGAAAGAAGCAGGAATCTAGAGATTTTGTTTGACAGAATCTGAAGGTATTTTAGGGCTCATATAGAGGTATATGTCAATAATGGTAGAGCATATTTTACTTTGGGGGGGTATGGTGGTTTTGCCAATTGCATTTTTCATTTGAAGGTCAAAACAATTGCAATTTTTTTAACTGTATTATTCCCCCCCCCCCCAAGCCTGACAACTCATCAAACTTCTAAGGGGCCACCATCTTGGATATGAGAGTATTTTTCATTTATAAACCTAACCCCCACACCTAATGGTGATATGAGCACTCTTGTTACAGTGAGGCCCAGCCACAGCCTCTCATTCCATGCATTTGTGCTCCCCCTCACATTGCTGTCAAAGGCTACTATCACTAGTTATGTCAGCCACAGCCATATCCTCCTGATCTGGCCCCCACTGCCTGATGAGCTTTTTCTTTCCAGTGGGGCTCTGTCAGTGGAGCTGGATTAGGACCATCACTCCCCACTCCCCCCAGGATGAGCACATCAGTCCCTCAGCTCACACTATAAAGGCACAGCTCTATAACTGAACTGGAGTTGCTTGGGCTGTATTACATTTTTTTTTCCTTTTACACCAGTGGTACGGACTAGAAATTGTGAATTTTAGTTGAATCCAGACAGGGTGGGGTTAATTGTAACTCTTAGATTGCTAATGCTTAGAGTCATAATTAAACTTGGTTAACAGTTACACCCAGGTACTTGAAGGAAACCACCTGCTGAATGGATTGCTTCTTATAGGTTAGGGCAGTAGGGAGTAGTGGTGGGTTACTTTATTTTTGTTAAATACTGAGGAATAGTACTTTGTTTTTTTTGGGAGTTCATATTTAGTTGTTTGCTTGACAAGCATGGTTAGAGATTTTGGAGGGTTCATTAAAGTGCTTGCAATATAGTACTAAGTTGGGTAGGAATAGTAGAAGACTAGACTATGTATGTATTACTGCTGGTAGTAACTTGATTAAAGTGTAACTATCATTTCTAAGTCTTTTGGATTAAGCACTTGGGCTTCAGACCAGTAGTCAGGATATCATTGTACGTGGCAGGTATTAGGAAGGTTTGTGGCCTGCACTGTGGTGACAGGACAGGTAGCTTACATCCTTCTAAGTAGGGAACTGCTGATTGAGAGCTCAGTGTCTGTTATTCTAAAAGTGTATTAGTTCTGGTTTAAGCACTTGGGCTTCAGGCCAGTTATTTTACGTTAAGAAGGATTGCGGTCTGTACTCTTGTGGGAGGAGAGGCTGGACTCTGCCCTTCTGAGCAGGGAATTTCTGGTTAGAGGCTTATAGTGCCTGCATATTCTAACTGTTTCTTACTGAAATTGGTACACCTTGTTTGCTGTAGCATAGACTAGATCCAGGCCTGCTGAATCTAGCTTTATTTGTATGCTTGTTGTTTGTTTATTTCCCTGAAACGCTAATTCCACCTAAAACGCGGCCTTTAAGCACTTCTGTGGATCCCTAGTGATATCTGCATTGCTTACTGTACTTATTTCCTTGTTTCACTTGAAAGAAAGTTACTGTTTGTCGTTTTTGCATTTAAGTTACCTGTAGCACATTGCATTTAAGTTACCTGGCACTTGCTCACTAAAGCAATTATATAAGTCAGCTCTAAAAAATTAAAAGCACTACAACCTCACAAACTCCCCTTGAATACCTTGTTCCCCATTGGCACTTTTTTTCAATTATAAAGGAATTCCCAATACTATTCTAGCATGTCCAAAGGTCAGTTGTCAATCTCCTCTCCGGTCCAGCTGGTGAATCTGGGAATCTTGAGGCAATGTTACAACTGCCTCATGTACACAGACAACCCTCTCCTCCTCCCAACAAATTCCAACACATGTGAGAGATGCAACCATATAGCCAAACTGGAGGCTAAGCTCTCTCAACTCAGTACTGGCATAACTAGTCAGGAGGAGAAGGAAACCACACTCACTAGAATTCCAGTCTCACATAGACCTACCACGACAACAAACCAAACACATAAACACACAAAAACATACTCGGAGGCTCTAAATAAAGATCTGCCTAAGCAGCAGAGACCTCCAAAGCAGACACCCAAGCAACTGCTACCCCAAAACAAAACACGTGCAACACATAGCTCACAAAGCCAGTGTGCCAAACAGTCACAGCCCTTAAGGCTAAACAACACACCTGATACACTTGTAATAGGTGACTCTATCGTCAGGCACACTGACGTCCCGCTCACCAGGCTGAACAAGGAGAAGGTCACGGTGAGCTGCCTGTCTGGCGCTAGGATCCGCCACATAACACAAGCACTCAGGTCACTCCAAGGCAAGTACAAATATGACTCAGTCATTGTGCATGCTGGTGTGAATGACCTGAGACGTACCTCCCTGGACTACATGAAAAGAGACATAGAGGAGCTCTCTGAGCATGTAGCCCAGGCCGGTATGACCCTGACCTTGAGTAGCATCTTACCCTCTCCAAGAATGATGCCACAATATGAAGTCAAGATGATCAATTTCAACAATTGGCTTAAGTGTTGGTGTCATTCAAAGGTGATCCAGTGCCTGTCAGCCTGGGATGACATGCTCGACAAGCCACGATGCTTCGCTAGGGACGGCTTGCACCTGTCACCCCTGGGCTTTCGGATATTGGCAAAGGCTCTTGCTACCCCCATAGTGCCTTTTTTAGGCAAGGCTCAAAAGACAAACCCACCTCCATAGGTATCACAAGGGATAAGAAACTAAGAGTAATGCTACTCAACGCCAGAAGTCTAAACCTCAAGATGCACGCACTCGAAACTCTCCTTAGCATGGAGAACATTGATATCTGTGCAGTAACAGAAACCTGGTTCAAGGCTCCCGAGAGCACCCCAGCACTACCAGGTTATATCTCATACCATGCTTTTCGGCCCCAAAACTTGGACCAAACCACAAAAGGAGGGGGAGTATCAATATTCGTCAAAGATACCCACACCTCCAGGTTGGTGGCACAGCACGAAGCATCAGAGACACTCCATGTGCAACTAACTGTGGGTAAAACTGCCTTCCAGTTAATAGCCTGCTACAGACCACCTTCCCAAACACAGGAACCCCACTTGGCCTTCTTGAGAATACTGGAAAATATGAAGGTCTCTCCAAACACCATTATATTGGGCGACTTCAACTACCCAAACATAGACTGGGAACATTACTCTAGCTCCAACACCCTAGCCCAAAGGTTCCTAGAATTTATAAACTCAGATGCTATGGAACAACTTGTTACCACTCCCACAAGAGGGGAAAACATACTGGACCTGATCATCACCAACATGGGGACACTATGCTCCAGATCAGAAGTGTATCCCTCACTGGTAAGATCAGACCATAAACTAATCTCACTGGATATTCATATCCCGACCCCACCCCTGCCCAGAAAACCACAGTGAAAAACTTCTCTAAAGCAAATTTCACATGCCTCAAAACCGAGGCGAAATCCTTCAAAGCCCCCGGGCCTGTGGAAAATACAGCCCAGACCGCAGAATCCTTTATAAACACATTCTATGAACACCTTCAGGAATGCATGGATCATGCAATCCCAAATAAAACCAAGACCCAATCCTCCAAAGGCAGATGTCCTGTCTGGTGGACCCCAGCCATAAACAAACTATACAATAGAAGGAGGAAGCTACTACATGATAGAGCAAAATCCCAAAAAGGGAAGGCATCTCTGATCAGTATTAGCAAAAAACTACGGGCACTCATAAAATCGTCTAAGGCCAGCTTCGAGAGAAAAATTGCACAGGACACTAAGGATAATCAGAAGGCTTTCTTTAGTTATGTTAGGAACCTGGGTGGGAATTCCCAGATATGCTCAGAATTAGTCCAAAATGACAAAAAATACACCGAGCCCATAGACCTTGCCAACATCCTAGCTGACAGGTTCAGTGCAAACTTCTCCCCACACTCCCCACCAAAAGGGCAAATATCTATCCCAACAGAGTGCTGCCCCCCTGACATCTTAGATGCTCAGGTAAGAGCCGCCCTCTCCAAAGAAAAAAACACAGCATCAATGGGACCAGATGGTGTCCCGGGCTGCGTCCTACATGAACTCCAAGAAGAGCTAAACCCAAACATAAAACTACTGTTCAATCTTAGCCTTACTACAGGATATGTACCCAAAGAGTGGCGTACAGCAACAGTGGTCCCTCTCCACAAAGGTGGTGCCTCAACGGATCCTGGAAACTATCGCCCCATAAGCCTGACTAGCTTGGTCTGCAAAGCTATGGAAAGGATTATCATGGACCTCATAAATAAAGATATTGGGGACCTACAGACACTGGATCCTACCCAGTTTGGCTTTGTTAAGGGCAGATCCTGCCTCTTAAACCTGGTTGATTTCTTTGAAACAGTCACCAAGGCCATTGACGAGGGGAAGGTGGTCCACACAGCCTACCTGGACCTCGCAAAAGCCTTCGATACAATACCCCACTCGGGCATTATAGATAAGCTCACCAGCTTAAATATAAACCCCTATGTCACTAGATGGGTTGCAAACTGGCTCAAGGACAGAACCCACATGGTTAGAATTGCTGCAGCCATGTCAGACATCAAACCAGTTACAAGTGGCGTCCCACAAGGCTCAGTCCTGGGACCTCTCTTGTTCGGTATATATTTCTCGGTGGTACAGGCCAACACGGAAGGACTGTGGCTGACCAAGTTCGCAGATGACTGCAAACTGGGCGCCATAAACAACTCTCCAGCCGACACAAGCATCCTCCAAAAGGGCCTCATAGAAACAGACAACTGGTGCCAGAGCCATGGCCTCAAGCTAAACGCCAAAAAGTGTATAGTCATCCCCTTTGGCAAAAACAAAGTGCCCACAAATTACCACATAGGTGGTAATCCATTAAGTACAGAAGAAGTCATTAGTATCCTGGGGACCCAAGTTGATAGCAATCTCTCATTTGACAACCATTTGACAACCCAGTGGCCAAAGTGGTTAGAAAAACATTTTATATAGCCCACCTAATCATGAAGGGATTCACATCTAGATCAGGGGAGGTCATCGTACCTCTTTACTCATCCCTCATCAGGCCCATAATTGAGTACAATGCCCCTTTTGGGATGTACTTTACCAGACACTTGCAGCAACTGGAAAGACCCCAAAAGTACCTCACCAAGAGGATCAAAGGGCTCAAACAGATGCCATATGCTGCCCGGTTAAAGAAACTCCAGCTCTACTCAGTGGCATACTGCCTGCTCAGAGGCGATCTGTGCCTGACGTATAAAGCCATGTCCAGCCCGGAATTAATGGACATGCTGCACCTCAGAAAATCCAAATCCCATCGAGCTACGTGCTCGAGAGACTTGAACCTCAGCACTGAAATAAATAGGACATGCTGGAGGGACAGATTCATAACCCAGAGGCTCCCTTCACTCTGGAATAAAATCCCAGTCCAGGTTAGGCAGAGTCCCACATTGACTCTCTTCAAGAGGAATCTTGATGAGTGGATGGGAGATCGTAGGTTTACCCCGTCTATCACTTCTTTGTTACTGTTAGACAGAGGCACAGTATACTAACCTCAAAAAAAGGCATAGCAAAATTAATTTAAAATGGGTGGCGAAAGCCAAACACACTCTGGCTAGGCTTATAAATGCCCTAGGGCAGATAGCCTAGTATAAACCTATGAACCTATGTCATCAACATAAGGGATGGCAATGGATGTTTTTAGATAAGGGTGGAGGCAGTTAATGAAGATGCTAAATAGGATAGGTATGAGGCCAGTACCTTGGGGAACTCTTGCACTTATTTGTTCAAGTGAGGCCCACAAAGCCATTATATTTTCTGAGAAAGTTCTATTGGAAAGTTAGTTGGTGAACCAGTTTATTATGGAAGGGCAAAAGCTAAGGAAGGTGATTGAATTAAGAAGTGTATGGTAAACAGAATCAAAGGCTACAGATAAGTTAACAAATAGGGTTCCTGTTCCTTATTTGTGTTAATGAGTACATTGTGAATTGTTAATGTGTGCAGAGCTGTTTGGGTGTGTTTGCATTGTCTAAAGTCATACTGGTGAGAGGAAAGAATTTTGTATTGGGAAAGGAATGAAAAAAATCCAGTTGTACACAGCTTTTTCGATTGGTTTCTCTAAACTATACTACTATAATGCATACTAAACTTCATTTAAAGTGCAGTTGGTGCTGCTCTCATGGTGGACTGTTACTTTTATACTAACTCTGCTTTATTTATAGTCATTGACCTTGCAGGACTAAGTTTCACTGCAGAGGAACAAAACTCATGCATTTCAAAACATTTTGTGCCACAACTAAGTAATGGCTTGCATGACAACAAGGAAACTTCGAACTTTTACAACACACTACAACTGATCGGTTCATTCCTTTTTACATGTGTTTTCTATTCTCTGTGTAAGAAAGTAGTGTGTGTAATCCACTCCATCTGCTTTCATTTCATGTATTGGTATTAACAATTTGCTTGACTACCCTTACATTTTTTATAATATTTTATTGGGGGGTGAAATAAAAAAAAAGTGCACTCTACCCGAGTTTGTATTATTTGAATGACGTTTCCATTTGCTTGGGTTAATTTTTAATTTCTATGTTCGTGAAAACAGCGATGATATGAAGCAAAACTTGTAATGTTACTTATTTTTTTAAATCGGTGGCACCACAGCTCTCATTTAATCAGGGACAAATCTCTCCAGAATCGGGGACAAATCCAGAAATAATCATGGACGTTTTTAAAATATTAGTAATATTAACTTAAGACTGACAGAATAAGAGAATGTGAAATATACATTGTTGAAGTAAAAGAAGTCTACAACTCCACTTCTTATCATTATTCGTTAAGGGTAATTCACCATCTTTTCTCCAAAAGTCTTCAGTTTTTAGAGCTAAAATTTGAGTCAAAATCAGGGGCAATTGAGAGCTACCTCTCAACTGCTCAGATTTTTGCAGAATGTTCAGACTTTTGTCTCATATCTTTGGTCTGCTCCTCATAAATTTTGTGGTTTTCTGGCAACCCATCAATGATTGAAGTCACCAAATAATGACATGGATTTGAGTTTCAGACTTCATACCCTTCAGAAAATGTCTGCTAATGCAAAACCTGTTCTTCTATCAACTTTCTAGGTTAATAAGAGCAATATTTAAAAATTTTCCCAATTTGTGGGCCTTTGTCCCCCAATATTATTGGCTTTGTCTAAAATTCTTAGGTTAAGAGGTTGAAGGGTATGGGTGATACTTCATCTCTGCTCGTTTCTAATTTCTCTTATTATTTCCTGGCAGAAATTGGCCTGTTTCATTGATATTGCAGGCTGCCATGTAGGTGCGGTTATCTGTGAGGCTTGGTACTGCCGGAGGGTGGGCTGGTGGTATTAAACTGCACAAATTACTCTGCATAATAACCAAGGCTATCATCCGGCCATGGAAGCGGTTTCTATTCTCAATCGCAACTTGTTAATGATGGCATTTTTACTAATAGTCAAAATCCTCACCAATGACATTTGCACACGTTACGTTCGGTTCTCAGAGCGTCTTCTGTGTGTCGACATGCGTGAATGGGCGTTCCTTAGTTGAAGGTTGTGTGTTAGGCCCGGCAAGCCAGCACGTAAAAATCTACTGCCAATCATTAGTGGACCGGAGTTCCGCTGTGGTGACCCCTAACCGGGAAAAGCCGAAAGACAGAAGATGGTTGTCACATGTGGGACGCATACCTCTCAGATTTTTGCCTCAAAATTTTGTGTGTTCCTTATAAAAATTTTGGATTTCTGGCAAATCACTAGGATGATCTGAGGAATGAAATTAGTAAATAATGTCATACACTTCGGTTTCAGACTTCATATCCTTTAGAAAATGCATTTTAATACATACCCTGTTATTCTAGCAACTTTCTAAGTTTATAAGAGCAATATTTGAAATCTGTCCCCATTTTTGTAGCCCCCCCCCCCCCCATTATGTCAGACTTTTGTCCAGATTTCTTGGGCTAAGAGTTGAGAGGCTTGATGGGACACTTGCCATCTTTGAACTATAACAAATCTGTACGCATTCTGCTGAAAAGCATGCTCTGGTACTGGGTATGCTATGATCCCTTTCTTTGGATTGTGAAGGTATGCATTTTGCACAACTTTGTACTAATTGTTATGTATGAATGAGGTGGCATTCTTGCCCGTCTGCATTATACCTGTTGCTCTTTTTGCATTTTAATATTCCCAGAAATTATTCCTCATTCTCAAGCAATTGTCAAAGTTTATTGAAAACTATTTGCTAGCTCTGAACACTAAGCGTTTAAAACAGCTAGGGTTACCACCTGCCCCTCTTTGCGAGGGACAGTCCCACTTTGGGCAGTTGTGTCCTGCAAAACAATGAAAAAATGGCAAATGTCCTGAGATTTTAAGACATAATATATTTCTTTAATAGTTGCACAAAAGTTATTTTACATCTGAAACACATAAATTTTATATGAAAATAGCATAAGCAACTCAAATGCTACAAAAATAAGCTTTTATGTTGGCAAAAAAAGTGAAGTTCTGTCCTTTGCACTGGCCATGGGTTTGTTTTGTCCTGCAAAATCTCACACTTTGGGCATTTGAAAAGGTAGCAACCCTAAAAACAGCTTATTTCCTTCAATCAGCACAGACGTCATATATCCAGCCACACCATTTACATCCTTCAGTTTGGACATTTGATGAGCTGACTACAAAATTTATTGCAATAGTCAATACGGTGTTCATTTTTTTGAAAAAGTGAATGTTTTTAGTTTTACTGTAATTTACTGAACACCTGAGATTCTCTGTACATAGAGAATATAGCACACACTTTAATTTCCATTGTATGTAAATTTTAGAACTGTCAGTAAGTTAGTTTATATATTAAGCGATCAGGAGCAGTCCGATAAAACACGTGATCCAGTACAGTAACTATTTTTCCAATCATAAATAATTACTCTTTAAAGACTCCGCCCCTCGAACTTCCCAGAAGTCCTAGCGACTTACGGTTGTATTTCTGGGAAGTACGTGTGTAATATAATGGCACGGATTTGGTATGCGTTTTTTGTTTTCATTTGTAATGAGTTTTGTAGAAATGTGACTCATTCATCCATTCTTACGTGTGAATTCATTGATTTGCTGACCCAGCAGTTTTAACAACAAATTGTATAGGCACTGTGAGCCCGATGACATCTTGATAGGCCTAAAGGGACACTGCTTCCTGTGTGGGTGTTCAGATACCTAAAAATTACATGTATCCTGTACTGCATCCAACTCTTCGTAATTTAATGTAGTATCCTTTCTCCCGATAGGAAGTCGTGTATTAGCTGTGTAGTTGTTAGCCTAGGTACTCTGCACACAATGGGGTGTGGGTGAGTAGGATTAATAAAGCGACTTAATAAGCGGTGTACTGATTTTTCTCGTCTTATTTTTAGGAGGAAAGGGTGGGTAGTAGTGAAGTGTTGACATTATGGCCGGTAATTGAGAGACTAGAC
>NC_056741.1:312026360-312094326 GCF_019279795.1 Protopterus annectens
AAACAATTGAGTTATGATCAGATATAGGACATGAAATGATTTTGGAATTAAATCTGTTACCATCTGGTTAGAAATAAAGACCCTATCTATTTTTGAATAAGTTTTGTATCTGTTAGAAAAAAAGGTATATGGTAATGATTTTGAATCTATCTGATTATTAATATCATTCAAATGATAGGAATTAGCAAAATCATTTAAATGTTTTGCATTAGATGTAATTCTTCTTTTCCTTATAGTGGTAGTATCACTTTCATGTAGTATACAATTAAAATCACCAGCTAAAATAATATCCCCTATAGAGAATGATATGATCTTATCAATATGATGTTTCACTGTATTAATACCAATTCCAGGTATCCAATATATATTAATTAAAGTGTAAGTCTTCCCATTAATTTGTATTGTAACCATACAAAACATTCCTTTGTCATCCTGGTAAGACTTAATGGTTTTAGGAATGGGCATACTTTTATTCCATAAAATAGCCACTCCTCTTTTTTTCTGAGTGTGCTCTGAACTAACCAATACTGTATACTTATTAGTGGCTAGTTTATCAATATCTTTTTTCAAGAGATGGGTTTCTTGCAGGAAGACTAGATTGGCCTTGTGTAGATTAATGTATCTCATTAGGCTTGCCCTTTTACACGGATTATTAAAGAAATTCCTTTTAAAGATGTCATTTGGCATTTTTAAAACTCAAGAATCTTATGATCGAAATAACAGATAACAAGATAAATAATGTTACATCTCCTCTTTTAGGTGTACCTTTAAATGTAGCTGTATTTATTAAATCTCTTATGGGATTTTGTATAGGATTCAATTTTGTTTGTAGTGACAATGAGTGTGCAAAATATATTGTGGATGTCAAAACTGTATACATATAACAATGAACAAGTGAAAATAATGTAAGGATTAAACCTTGCATCCCGCCTGGAGTTGAAAACTCCAACTTAGAGTAGTATATACTACTCAAGTTAACCCCCTACCCTAAGCAGCAGTACCTCAGCTACCACCTTATCAATTTAATACTAGTTATATTTAACTGAGGTTAACAGTTATCAAGTCAATTAACTATCAAGACAAAACTACACATTTGGTAAAACAGCATCATATAAACTAAAATAAACTTTTTTTTTTTTTTAAAAAACTGTTCATAGTATTATATAGATCTATGTAATATATAACACTGGTATTCTAATAGCATTCAAATAATCTTGATATTAGAAATCAAGAAGAGAGAAAATTAGGTTCTAACATTCATTTAAATCAAAAACTTTGGCTAATATGATTCAGACATTACATACATTAAGATGCATCTATTTTCTGTCATGTGAATTCTATCAACAGCTTCCAAAAAAAATCTTGAATTGTTTGTATATGAGCATTTACTTTAACTCATTATTGTCAATAAAATAAAATATTGTATTCATAAAAATTGTTATAAATCATATTGCATATTTATGCAGATTCTCAGAAACACCTGCATTATTACAAAAAACAAAAAGCCATCACACACACACAGACACACACACAGACACACACACAGACACACACACAGACACACACACAGACACACACACAGACACACACACAGACACACACACACATATATATCTGATCTCACTGAGTTGTGTCTTTGTTGAGCACTATCCTACTTGGTGTTCCTAGCATAAATCTGTCTGCTTTATACAAAATAATGCACAGCAAACACATATTAGTAACCAGATTTTACAATCATGCTAACCTACTGCTTTAAAATATATCACATGACATTTCTTCCAGAATATAGTTATAAGATTATTTATGCTTGTCAATCAGATGAATTAAATGAGTTATAGTAAAGTATATGTTTGGAACACAAATTTTTAACACAAATTGTTATGCTACTGTTAAGTAGGTTTTCAAAAACATTTAAATAAATGTTTCATTTTTTATACCTTCTAAAATAAGATATTTATTTACTATAAGAAACTACATCATTTAAACTCATTATAACTGACATATTTTATGAATAAAATATTTTTCCTGAATCTGTGGTGTGTCAGTGTGATAACCATGTCAGTGTTTATACTTTCTGCTTTCAGTTTCTCTGTGAGAATTCTGTGAGTGAAGCTTCTGAGGTAATTCATTGACACTGTGCATGAGACAGCCCACATCCCAGATTGTCTCCCTTAACATTTTGGCGGGAAACTTATTAAAACTTGTGGTTACATTTTTGAAGTTTAACATTTAACAGAGAACAAGCATGTGGCTTACATTAATATTTACAAATGAGAAAAAATAGCTAGGCTGGAAGCCTTCACATATCTATGTCTATAATGCCGGGGAAAATTGTCTTTAATCTATCAGCAAAAATACTCATAAACATTTTATAATCAACATTAAGTAATGAGATGGGTCGATATGAAGAACATCTTGTTGGATCTTTATTAGGTTTTAAAATTGGTGAAATAAATGTATATTGCCAAGATGGGGGGGGGTTATTAACTCAGTTTGGGCCAGAATAAAAACCTTATGTATTAATGAATATGTAGTTTTAGAAAGGATTTTATATATCTCTGGTATAATACCATCATTACCCCGGTGCTTTGTTTGATTTAAGCTTATTTATTTGTGTAATAACTTCTGTATATGAAATACTCTTGTCCAATAGTTTAATCTGTTGTTTATTAAGCTTTTTATTCATGTTTGTGGTTATAAACTCCTTTATTTTATCTTTAGGTTCCATGTTAATGTTGTTATGGTTAATCTTGTGAAAGTGATTTCTAAATTCATCCAGTATTTCTGGTATACTAGAAACATTCTTTTTCCTTAGAGAAAAGATTTCTTTGATATGGTTTTGTTTATTCAATCTTTTTGTTTTATTTTTAAGTCTATGTAAGTATTTGGGGCTTATTGAATAAGACAAAAACTTGTATTTCTCTAAAGTTATTTTAACTTTATGAGTTAAAATTTCTTTGTATTTCTCATTTAGTTTGTTTCTTCAATAACTTTCTTGTCCATAATATTTTCTTTATTATTATGTTTATAAGAGTCTAGTTTACTTTGAATATCTAATAATTCCTTATCCCAAGATTTCCTTTTATTATTATACCATCTGATACTTTGTCCATATAGATATGATTTTAAGACATCCCAAACATAGACAATGGAGACTTCAGGAGTATTATTTATGTCTAGAAAATGTTGTACTTCTGAAAGTATATATTCTTTATAGTTTTTTAGCTGAGTTAAGTATGCTGGTATCCTTTTGATCTGAACATTGAGTATTTTTTATCATGAATTCAAAAACAATTGAGTTATGATCAGATATAGGACATGAAATGATTTTGGAATTAAATCTGTTACCATCTGGTTAGAAATAAAGACCCTATCTATTTTTGAATAAGTTTTGTATCTGTTAGAAAAAAAGGTATATGGTAATGATTTTGAATCTATCTGATTATTAATATCATTCAAATGATAGGAATTAGCAAAATCATTTAAATGTTTTGCATTAGATGTAATTCTTCTTTTCCTTATAGTGGTAGTATCACTTTCATGTAGTATACAATTAAAATCACCAGCTAAAATAATATCCCCTATAGAGAATGATATGATCTTATCAATATGATGTTTCACTGTATTAATACCAATTCCAGGTATCCAATATATATTAATTAAAGTGTAAGTCTTCCCATTAATTTGTATTGTAACCATACAAAACATTCCTTTGTCATCCTGGTAAGACTTAATGGTTTTAGGAATGGGCATACTTTTATTCCATAAAATAGCCACTCCTCTTTTTCTGAGTGTGCTCTGAACTAACCAATACTGTATACTTATTAGTGGCTAGTTTATCAATATCTTTTTCAAGAGATGGGTTTCTTGCAGGAAGACTAGATTGGCCTTGTGTAGATTAATGTATCTCATTAGGCTTGCCCTTTTACACGGATTATTAAAGAAATTCCTTTTAAAGATGTCATTTGGCATTTTAAAACTCAAGAATCTTATGATGAAATAACAGATAACAAGATAAATAATGTTACATCTCCTCTTTTAGGTGTACCTTTAAATGTAGCTGTATTTATTAAATCTCTTATGGGATTTTGTATAGGATTCAATTTTGTTTGTAGTGACAATGAGTGTGCAAAATATATTGTGGCTGTCAAAACTGTATACATATAACAATGAACAAGTGAAAATAATGTAAGGATTAAACCTTGCATCCGCCTGGAGTTGAAAACTCCAACTTAGAGTAGTATATACTACTCAGGTTAACCCCCTACCCTAAGCAGCAGTACCTCAGCTACCACCTTATCAATTTAATACTAGTTATATTTAACTGAGGTTAACCGTTATCAAGTCAATTAACTATCAAGACAAAACTACACATTTGGTAAAACAGCATCATATAAACTAAAATAAACTTTTTTTTTTTTTTTTAAAAACTGTTCATACTATTATATAGATCTATGTAATATATAACACTGGTATTCTAATAGCATTCAAATAATCTTGATATTAGAAATCAAGAAGAGAGAAAATTAGGTTCTAACATTCATTTAAATCAAAAACTTTGGCTAATATGATTCAGACATTACATACATTAAGATGCATCTATTTTCTGTCATGTGAATTCTATCAACAGCTTCCAAAAAAAATCTTGAATTGTTTGTATATGAGCATTTACTTTAACTCATTATTGTCAATAAAATAAAATATTGTATTCATAAAAATTGTTATAAATCATATTGCATATTTATGCAGATTCTCAGAAACACCTGCATTATTACAAAAAAAAAAAAAAAAGCCATCACACACACACACACAGACACACACACAGACACACACACAGACACACACACAGACACACACACAGACACACACACAGACACACACACAGACACACACACACATATATATCTGATCTCACTGAGTTGTGTCTTTGTTGAGCACTATCCTACTTGGTGTTCCTAGCATAAATCTGTCTGCTTTATACAAAATAATGCACAGCAAACACATATTAGTAACCAGATTTTACAATCATGCTAACCTACTGCTTTAAAATATATCACATGACATTTCTTCCAGAATATAGTTATAAGATTATTTATGCTTGTCAATCAGATGAATTAAATGAGTTATAGTAAAGTATATGTTTGGAACACAAATTTTTAACACAAATTGTTATGCTACTGTTAAGTAGGTTTTCAAAAACATTTAAATAAATGTTTCATTTTTTATACCTTCTAAAATAAGATATTTATTTACTATAAGAAACTACATCATTTAAACTCATTATAACTGACATATTTTATGAATAAAATATTTTTCCTGAATCTGTGGTGTGTCAGTGTGATAACCATGTCAGTGTTTATACTTTCTGCTTTCAGTTTCTCTGTGAGAATTCTGTGAGTGAAGCTTCTGAGGTAATTCATTGACACTGTGCATGAGACAGCCCACATCCCAGATTGTCTCCCTTAACATTTTGGCGGGAAACTTATTAAAACTTGTGGTTACATTTTTGAAGTTTAACATTTAACAGAGAACAAGCATGTGGCTTACATTAATATTTACAAATGGCAGAATTTTCTACAAAATTATATCTAGCTAGGCTGGAAGCCTTCACATATCTTCACACACTAATCAAGGAAAATATTTATACTGTATTGATACAGAATAAGTCATTTTATAGGATTTTAAGTCACTTAAGCACTGTATGTAAAGTATATTCTGTTTGATCCAAGAAAACTGAAGCCATAAGCACAACCATTTAAATGTCTAGTGTGGTTGCCTAAAGTATTAGTGATTTTGACCTGTCGTGAAGAGTGCTGTTTTTGATTTGCTAAAGTATTAGTGATTTTGACCAGTCGTGAAGAGTGTTATTTTTGATTTGCCAGAGTTTAATACTAGTTTGCTTAAAGCCAAAGGTGGAGTTGTGTGAAGTTCTTTTGTAAAGAATTTTATGTAAGTGTAGTTGTTTGCTAATCTTAGGTGGACATTGCCTGCATAATCTGTTTAAAGTAGTCAGTTAATTAGCAGGTGCTTGATCAATTTGGAACTTCAGCAGCATTACTTTTGTTATTATGGGGGGGGATATACATGCAGATATGTATGCATGAGAGTAACGCATGTGCGTATATATACACACACACACACACACACACACACGTGTATACATTTTTTTGACGTACATGAACTCGCACATACACTTGTGGTAAAGTGGTGCATTGTTTTGTTGCCATAACTTAAAAGTTTCTTACTCTATCCACAGCCCCTTTTTTTTCCCATTTTTGCACATGGGGTCAGGGTGTCACTAAAACAGTGACCCTCATCTAGAACCAGCGTTTACACTGCCAGGTGGTTAGCCATACCCTGGTTGTTCTCTACACCACACACTTACATGGACACTCACACGTCTGGCTAATTTAGAGTGTCCAAGCCACTTGCTGCATGTTTTTGGAGTATGGAAGGAAACAAGAGCACGAGGAGGAAACCCATCCAAACACATGGAGGACATACAGACTCCACACAGAAGGCACCCCAGCTGAAAATTGAACCAGGGAACCTCTTGCTGTGAAGTGACATAGTTGTGCACTGCCACTATGCTGCCCCCCCCCCCCCCCCCCGGAACTTAATGTGGTGGAATTGAAATGCTGCTTTTTGCAGGTCATACACCAAATGATGTCAAAACATCAGTAGTTCAAGGCTAGGCAGCTTATAAATCTGTCTGGATGATGACTGGCTTGAGAAGATGAATATAGATTATTTGATGATGCTTTGTTAAACTGAGTAGCCAGTAACTGGGTTGGAATTGAGTAGCATTTTGGTGTAGGTACAGGTAGGAAATCGGACAGTTCAGGACAGATTTCCTACTGTTATATGGAGGTGGTGGTGAGATTGTGGAAGGGAGTCCTAGTTGCATAATTACAGCTATAGTTTTAACTTGTGTTAGGTAGTGGGCTTTTTCTGTCCACGTATTTGCATGTGTGTGTGTGTGTGATAGCTGAAGGTAGTAAAACTGGCATTGGCCATGTTGCATGCCAAGTTTCTTAAAAATTTGCATCATCACTAGCACTGTTTTTAGGTCATTTAACAAAGTAATCGGATGCTCTTTTGGGAGCGTAATATACTATACACACAGGTAGGTGTTTGGTTATGGTTAAATCAATTTCCAATTTGGACTTATTTGATTCATGTTTTTGTTACATTTGGCATGTAGTGTGGATGTGAATTTTTACCAGGTTAGCTGTCACTTCCTTGTGAAGTACTGTATGTAAAATCAGGTTAGGTTTTCTTTTTAAGTGCACATTACTGAACTGCTTTGGGTGCCATAATTACTTCCACTTCCTAGTCAGAAATATGATTGAACATATTGAGGGCCCACAGTGACTTCTGATGTTACTGTGTGTGTTGTATAGGATCTAGGAGGAGCCTATTTCTGCTACTTCCTGGGTACTAATTTAGTAGTGTGGAATAATACCTTGATGTCACTGTCAGGTGATTTTAATCTTGGTTGTAGTAGTAGGTGTTTGCCTGCAGTTAAAGAAACACTGAAGAAATCATCCTGGTTCAGCCACGAGGAACATCCTTCTGCTTGATAAATATGAAAAAAAAGTACAATAATACCTGATCGCATGTCAGCATTACTGTTAATCGCAGGATATACACTGCTGTGTAACAGAATATATTTTATCTCGTATGTTGTTTTTCCTGGTTGCAAGCATTTTTTGTTACTCATTTGTTTTTCCCTTTTAAGATTTTGCTCCTGATGGATTTTTCGGCAAAGAATTTTGGAACCTGAACGTAATGATTTTCTTCTTCCAAAAAGGTGGGTTATTGTTTTGTTGTTAGGTCTGTGTGCAAACATAATCTAATCTATGTATTGTCTTGAGTTAGTCTGTAGACTGCAGGGTTTGTTTTTCTGCACAGAAAGCTTGTGTGCTTGATGTATGCCAGTTTTTCTTTCCATTTTGCATTTAATTGCAGTTGTGGCTCCATATTATTTGGGTATGCTAAATACTCTTTGGCATTATAAAAGCTATTCAGATATGAAACTGCAGTTTAAAAAAAATGCCTTTTGGGGTGAAGTGTTAAGTATTCAGACATTCAGTCAGACTTGGGATTTATTTATTAACTGTTTCTTTCCCTCAGGCATTGTTTTCTCTAGCTGTTTATTATAGGTGAACTTGTGGTTAGTTGTCGGGTGGAAGGATTTACTTTTGGATTTTAACTATACTGTTAACATAAGCTGTAGGTTAGAGGAGTGACAGTATGTAACCATGGCCAGTGGCAGTTGCATTACAAGCATAAAGGTAGTAAAAGTGCAAAGGGAGTCTTGCACATTGAAGTGTGAGGAGGCAGAAGTATCCATGTGGCTTATACATGTCTCTGTTGCCACTTCATGTACATGGTGAACTTGGAGCTTCTACTCATTTTTCACTACAAGTACAGTTGTATTCAAGTGCAGCATTGTCTTGCTATGCTTAATGTAGTGTGCCTCCTTTTAGATAAGGTGTTAAACTAAGGTTCCATCTAACAGTTCTGGTGCTGTTTATTTTGATGTCCAGGGGAACATAAAAGAACCTAAGATGTTGTTTAGAAAAAGAGAAGGTAATTTTCCCGCTGTCTTAGCCAGTAACCTTTTCTTAATTTTGGCACATACTTTATCAGGCTGTGTGTGTATGGCTGATGGTGTTCATGAAGGATTGTGCTACACATGGCTGATTCATCACTAGTCTTGAGCATTTTGTGTGTGTGTGTGTGTGTGTGTGTGTGTGCGCGCAAAGCACAGTGCGCTAAGAAAAGCAGTGTATCTGGGTTTTTCATACTACTTGAATGGCAATGCCATTGACTGCACAGTCCAGTTCTACTAATCAATCATCTGGCATCCAGGATATTAGTCGAATGTGACATAAATGTCACACAAATTTGTCTTGATTACCAACCCCCCCCCTTAGGCCACCATTAAGGTTAGGTTTTTGTTTAGGTGTTAATGTTTTGCCATGCAGAGGATTGAGACAATGAGCTGCAAACTGCTCCTTGTATTTTAGGGCTGAATTCCCGCAGCTTCAATTTGTCTAGTTTGTGTTCTGTAGACTTACCACTTAAATTAAAAAAAAATGCAGCTTCAAAATATCGTCCTGTGAGGAGGCTTATATATCTAGGTCTTTAGGCCTGAACATAAGGTCTCCTTGTTAACGTCTCTTTGTGCAAAGTGAATAATGTATCTGCTGACAGCAGCTTTATAGTTTCTTCTGTTTTCTGGTGAAATAGCATCATTGCATAAAAACATATCATATACATGTTACAGATTTGGAGAGTTATCTCCACACTCCAAGAAGTGCTGTAGAAGGTTCCAAAGAGGGTGTTAATCTCAGTTTTAATGCCATACATCTTGCCCAGAAATACAACAGTGATTAAAATAACATTTATTTGTTTTTAACTATGTTTCCTTTTCATTGTTTCACATTTTGTTGACTGCATTTTATATGGAAGGTTAAGAAAAAAATATTGACGCAACTCTTTTATGGGGTCCTTTAATGGACTGATGTCCCTTCCATGTATAGTTCTTAACACCATCTGGGAGGTGAGAGAGGTTTTTGTTCCTGTTTTCCTCTAATAAGATAACGTGGATATTGGAACATGAAAGAAACTGTTTTGAAATCCTTATGAGAACGATGTATTCAGAGTTTGGTATGGAAACAGTCTTGATAATGATATGTTCAGGTTGATATTGGAAGTTGCAAAGCTGTAGAGTAGTTAGTACTGTTCTGTGACAATTTTAGAATATTTTCATACATTCCATATTACCATAATCATCATCAGAGAACAAAATATTTTACTGTCCTTTACGTATTATCAGTTGTGATATTCAAGAAGCACTTCACTTGAAGAATGATTTGACAGTTTTCTTGCTGTGATTGTGAATCATAAAGCTTTTCCATTTGCAGATGTGATGTTTATAGAGGGTAATGTATAAAGGCTGACTGTTGTAGAGAAGATGAAGGCAT
Source organism: Protopterus annectens (assembly GCF_019279795.1). Lineage (NCBI taxonomy): Eukaryota > Metazoa > Chordata > Ceratodontiformes > Protopteridae > Protopterus > Protopterus annectens. The sequence continues at coordinate 312,036,356 of NC_056741.1, forward strand.
GCTGATATTGACAGGTTATCATCTGTGGTATATCAAATGTGCTTGTGTGTTGCCAGCTTTTGTTGTTTTAATGGTTTTAGCTTTAGAGGTTGACATCCTACACCTGTGCTGTTTTTTTTTGGTTATACGTTTGACAGTGAAATATTTCTTAGTTATGTGTTTAGTACTTTGCTTATCAATGGTATATCATCTTTATGTCGATGGACAGATGATTGAGCCTTTTGTTATCGTTAGGCCGTAAGATTTTTTATTTCTTTATTTTTTACTATTATTATTATTATTATTATGTTTTAATTGGGTAAGTGCACTGGGCCATGGACCCTTTTTAGCCCTTATCTGGGCCACAAAAGTAAGAGTAGGTAACGCTATACAAGGACAGTTTTATTTTTAGCCAGTCAACCAGTATGTTTTTGGGAGTAAACCAGATTGCCTATAGAGAACTCTCAAAGACATGGGGAAATTATCCTGCAAATGCCACAGACTGTGACTGCAAGCCAGAATTGAATACCAGACTCTGGAACTGTAATGTAGAGATGTTCTTAAGAATCACTGCTGTAGTAGCCTTGGGTATATGGGTTATTTCCTGCCAAGGATATAACAGCCAGCCAGCTTCCAAAGCAAGACACTTTCCGTGTGCCCAAACCATTAGCTCAGGCTGAGACAATTATTAAGACCGGTTTAGGTGCCAAACCCTTCAGAACTTTCCTGCCACTGAAGAGATTCCTCTTGCAGGCTTCCAAGGATTAGTTATTGGCTAATGCTTTCCATTCCTTGGCAGATAAATTCCCTTCAGGGGAGAAAAACATTCCACTATTACTTTCATGATAGAAACTTTGCCTTTATTTTGAAGTAATATATTCATCATATTGATCGCTGCTACAGTAGCCTTAGTTTATATGGGTTATATTGTGCTAAGTATATAACACTGGCCAGCTTCCAAAGCTTCAGGGCACCTTCCACACATCCAAACTGTCAGGCAGTTCAAGCTGAGCTGAAAAGCCTTCCATTCAATTATCTTTGTTGATTATTAATACTTTCCTCTTTAGTAAGGTTATTTTAAAGTTAGGAGTTTGTGTTTTAACGGATTGTCATATGACTGTGTTGTACTTTTAGAAGCGAACGCTTTTTTTTCTTGTCATTTTAAAAGTTTTTAAAGTATTTAAAAAAAAAAACATTTTTTTGTCTGGTGAAATTTATATTCCTTTACTTTTTGGGGCTGGCAAGTATTTAAAATTAGGAAAGTACCTGGATAAATCTGGTGTAGAGCACAACAGTAGTAGATAAAATCCCGAAATCACAGCAAAACACCAGAACACACAGCTGCGGGCTAAAATGATTAAATTGGAAGTAGTAAAACAGTAGTAAGTGCTTTTACAATAAGATTTCTGGATTTTATCTACTACTGTTGTGTTCTACATCAGATTTATCCTGGTACTTTGCTTGTTGTTCCTGTGGTTTTGGACTGGAGAATGGCTGAAGGACGAAATATTGAGCTGGACTACAACCCAGCATTTAGAGTTCCATCTGTGCTGTTAGATCATTTGAACAGGATGCTGTAAGCAGATGTGAATCCACTGTTTGATGCAACTGAACTGCAAGGACAAACAATTGTTGATGAGAGTATACAAATCTTATTTAACAAACATCTGAAAGACTTGGAGAATAAATTGTATAAATTTAAGCGACTTCAGTGGCAAAGGTTTCACCTAGAGGCTTCATTACATCACAAGGTTGTTCCTAGGGGCTTAAAGTCCTAAAAATGCCCATGTATGGTGAGACCTTTCCTGAGCTCCTTAAACAATGGCAAGCATTTAATTTACGGCTAATTGCCGATTATATGAGGCTTTTAATTGACCTTTTTGTCCTTCAGGAGAAAGAACTGTTAAATGCCATCAAGGAGCTACAAACTTTTATTGCTCAAGCTGTGGGGCGATAGTAAGAGACAAAACTTGATATTTTATGTGAGAATATATCTGGTTATGAAAAACGACAGTGTGCAACTAAAATAAAGAAATTGCAGAGACAGAGAAATGATTTCAGGAAAGGCGCAGTGGTTTATTGGCCGAGAGAAAACGCAGCACAGTTTAATGTAGATGACTTGGATGGTACTAATTCACAGAGAATAGAAGCTTTGGTATCCATAGCTACAGGAGTGACATCGACAGATCCTGTACCAGTGCCTGCTGGGACACAGGAAGGGACTGTCATGGCGGCATCTATAGTTACTGCTGCCGCAGGAAGCAGTGCTTTATCTACAACAGATTCAACAGCAGATTTGGGATCTTTTTCCCTCAAAGGTCCCCTACCTATCAACCAGAAAGGGCAATCCAGGAGGAGATCGAGCAGGGGATGAGTGCGACGGATTCAGAGCATGGAGGAGCAGCAAGTCGGCATGAGAACCAGGAACAGATGAATGCAGTGGTATTTAATCTATCCACTATTGAATTAACATCAGCACAGCTATTGGTACTTCGTAGAGGGCTTTCATTTGTACCAGCTAAAAAGACTGACATGGTAGATGTGCTGAAAGATCTTAAAATGTTTTGTAAGACATTATTGTTGAAAATTGAATTTCTACAAATGACTGATAGGCTTATTTATTTAAAAAACCCTAGCATTTGTTTGCCTATTCCGTTATGGATACGTTTTTAAATTTGTGTGAGAGAGACATCAGGGAAGCATTTTCATATAAACAACGTACTGCTTTCTATAATATGAGTGCAGCTGAAGTAGAAGCTTTGAATGAGCTTTAGGACATTTCTGTTATTGAAATTCGACATGTGGACAAAGGAGGGAGGATTGTTGTATTAGAGAAATTGTTCTAATATGAACAAATGTTACAGCATCTAAGTGATGCCTCTGTCTACTTACAGGTCTCTAAGGGATTTGTTAATGGAATTATGGAGAAAGTGTCATTTTTAGTGTTTGATTTGTTAATGTGTGGCTTTAATGTTGAGCATCCCACAGTTCTGTACTATATGGCTTACCCAAAATAACTAAAGATATGATCAACTCACCCATGAGACCTATAGTGTGCAATGTAGGGTGGGCTACTGAACTACTATCAGTATACTTAGAGAAGACCCTTCATCCTGTTTTAGGTAATGTGAGACACTAAATGTTTTTTGAATGAGCTATATGGTAAGATTATTGGTATCAACAGTGAGTACAGTTTTGTTACCATGGATATAGAGTCTCTTTTTACGGTCATTAATAATACCTGGGGTGTAGGTAATATTAGGGAATTTTTAACTGGTAGAAATGTTTTTTGCTAATGAGAAAGTGAACTTAAATCTGTATGCTTTTATAGGTTCATAGGTTGGTACTAGGCTATCAGCCCTAGGGCCTATACAAGCCTAACCATAACAATTCCCTGGCTATTTCTTCCCATGCTATTTACTTCCCTGGACCCCTGTCTAGCAGGGCAACTGACGTGATCCCGGGGTGAATTTCCTTTCTCTCATCCAATCATCAAGGTTCCTTTTGAAGGGGGCCAAAGAGGCGTTTTGCTTGACATGTATGGGCAGTCTCTTCCAGAGTCTGGGAAGTCTCTGGGTCAGGAACCTATCCCTCCAGCATGTTTTGTTTATTGTGATGACAAGATTTAGATCTCTGGCGCATGTGGCTCTGAGGGATTGGGATTTCTTAAGTGTAGCATGTCCAACAGCTCTGGGTTTGACATGGCCTTGTATGTTAAGCAGAGATCGCCTCGGAGTAGACGATATGCGACAGAGTATAGCTGGAGATTTTTAAGGAGGTCAGCATAGGGCATCTGCTTTAGGCCTGTGATTCTTAGTGAGGTATTTCTGCGGCCTTTCCAGTTGTTGCAGATGTCGTGAGAGGTACATACCAAATGGGGCGTTGTATTCTATGGATCTAATGAGGGATGAGTACAGTGGGACAACTTTTTTCTGGATGAAAAGCCCTTATTGATAAGGTGTGCCACATAGAAGGATTTCCTGACTGTTGTGGCGATGTGGTTATTGAAGGTGAAACCACTGTCCACCTGTGTCCCTAAGTCTCTTTTCACACTTTCGGTGTTTAGTGTACTGCCACCTATGTGATAATTCACGGGTACATGTTTTTTCCCAAAGGGGATGACTATACATTTCTTGGCATTGAGCTTGAGCCCATGGCTCTGGCACCAAGCATCTGTTTCTGTAAGGCCCTTTTGTAGAGTATCCACATCATTTGGGGATTCAATAATGTTTCCCAGTTTGCAGTCATCTGCGAACTTTGTTAGCCAGAGTCCCTTAGTGTTGGCCTGTACTTCAGAGAAGTAGATGCCAATAAGAGAGGTCCCAGGACTTAACCCGGAGGTACTCCACTTGTCAATTGTCTGGAGCTGGATTTGGAGTCAGCTACTTTTACAGTGTGGGTTCTGTCAGTAAGCCAGTTGGCATCCCATCGAGTGACGTAGGGATTAATGCCCAGCTTAGTAAGTTTATCTATGATTCCAGAGTGGGAGATGGTGTCAAAGGCCTTGGCGAGGTCCATATAGGCTGTGTGGACTGCCTTACCCTTGTCCACGACTCTGGAGACTGATTCAAAGAAGTCAGTAAAGTTCAGGAGACAAGATCGGCCCTTCACGAACCCAAACTGGGTCGAGTCCAGTGTTTTAAGGTTGGACATAATTTTAGAGAATAATATATTTTAGAGAAAAATATATTTTAGAGAATAATATATTTTAGAGAATAATATATTTTTACTCAAAGATGAAGTCTACCTTCAGAAGGTTGGCGTGCCCATAGCTATGCCATCTTAGCTCTTGCTCAGTGGGAAAAACGCAAGTGCTGAGTAATAATACTTTCTCTCATTGTATCATCTGGTATACCAGGTTTGTGGGGAGGGTCACTCCAACTATTTCATGAGTTTGTGGAATATTTGCAGAATACAATGTCTTTCTTGAGATTCACTTGTCAGCACTCAAGAGAAGAAATACCTTTTCTTGATGTGACTGTTAGGAAGACAGATCTTGGATCTGAGTACCTGTTTATATAGGAAACCTCCATGTAAGAATGCCCACTTACACAAAAGTAGTATGAACCCTAGACATGTTACTAGGAACGTAGTAAGAGGGCAGGTTTTGAGAATAATGAGGTTACACAGTGAAGATACCCAGATTGAGGGTAGCACTACAACTTGAAAGTAAGTTTATGTCTAGGGATTACACAGTGAGAGAGCTAGACCACTGCATTGATCAGTGTATTAAAGAGCGAGAATCCAAGGGTAGATCCTATTTTTTCTGATGTAGTGAATACCCGGAATAAGAATCCGAGTACTGATTACAATAATATCAGAATTCCACTGACATACTCAAGTGATGTCAGTGTTTTCTGTGATGTAGTACATTCCAGTGTTTCTTAAATATAAGCGTCAGATCAGCTCAGGGATATAGGTGGAGATGAGCCCTCTTTACATTTAAGAGTAATCTAGCATTAAAGAGACAACTTTGCTGTAGACCTTATAAATATGGCACTTCTGTTGACTCAGAGAGACTTGGGACTTATTCTTGTAGAGGATACTCTGCTTTTAGTCGCGTACATGTGTGACCCAGCTGTATAGGCACCCTAGTGAGGGTTACCAAAAGGAGTGCAAGTTTTATGCAGATTGCAGGACCTGGACTGTAGTCTATTTTAGCTACTGTGTGTTCTGCCATATCTATTATATTAGACTAATTGCTCTTTTAAAAAAGCGTAGTTTAGAACATACTAGAGATATTAGGAATGGGAAAGAAAGCAGTGCCTTAGCAAAACATGTTACAGAATTTGGTCCACAACATAAGTTTAGAGTCTTTGTGTTAAAAGTGGTGGCTGAAAGCATCAGAGGAGGTGACCTAAAGAATAGGAAAGTGTCAGCTGAACAGAAGTAGATTCTTCAGTTGGGGCTGATAAAATACCAAGAATAAATTATGTAGTTACATTGAAACCTTTCCTGTGAGCACGTAGGCTGAAGCATTGATTTATAAATGCCCCCCCCCCCATTTTTCTCTTTTTTCTCTGTTTTTCATCACTTTAATGAATGATGTTACTTTTACATGGGTTGATTGACTGTAAGATTTTATTGGCTGTTACTAATTGGATAAGGCTGATAGGTTGCTCAGTAGTATATCTACCTGGTTTATTTTGTTAATGGCAGTCTGATGAAGCGATTTTCATTGTGAAAGCACTTACTACTGTTTTACTACTTCCAGTTAAATGTTTTTAGCCCATGGCTGTGTGTTCTAGTGTTTTGCTGTGATTTCTGGATTTTAGTTATTTAAAATGTTTTCCTGTGTTTTTAAGTGAAAAAAGTGACATTTAAAGACTTCAGATTTTTACCAGCTTTTGCTGCTGGTTTTCCCTGGGAAAGAGGCACCATTTTTGTCTTGATCATAGAACAGTCAGTCAGTCCCAAGGTTGGCCCTTCTCATTTTTTACCCTTTTTCCCTCCGGTGTAGCACCTATAGCCACTGTAGACTGGGGATTAGCCGCATCCTCTGCAGCACTTTGGGTCCCCTCAGTGGCCAAGGGAGAACCACTCTTGTCAGTCCTGGAAGAGGAAGCAGGGAAGGTTTCGCTGTTGTGTTAGAATGCTATGTCCATTCTTGGGGAAGCATTTGCTGCCATTAGTAACACGGTTGACCCCATTTTTCCTGTCAACTAGAAACAGAAAATCAAGCATGCATCTGCTTCTCTTCAAATTTCTTTGGATAGTAGTTTACTGGGAGTGACTCAGGGTTTGATTCAGGCTATTGATCCTTAATGGATAGAAGTTTGTGGTAATAGAAAGATGGAGTCTTCCTTTCCTGAAGTGATTCAGTATTCTGAATCTGAGCAGGAGGATGCAGGGATGGATTCAGGGTTATGTCCTCAGATTTCTGATTCAGACTCCGAGGAGAGCTGTCTGTCTTTGCGATTCTGCCTGTTTTGGGGGGGGGGTCTTTTTCACTAATACTATTGCTAGAATGACCCAGTGTTTTCAGTGGGAGAACACTGAAGTTTCTCAGTTCCCTCATAAAATGTTGTGAGTTCTTGAAGGATTTTGCAGAACCTACACCTGTTCCTCCTCTATTGTCTACTTTAGAGGATGTGTGTCTTACTGCCTGCGATTTTCAGTTAGCTGTCCCTAAAAAGTCAGATAGGATGTATAGTTACTCAGTCTTTTAAAATTTTACACACTATTCCCAAACCTAGCACAGCAGCTGTAGCCTTAGTTGACTCATCTGCTGCTAGACAGTTAATTCTAGTTCTACCCTTTCTAATAAGGATGGGAAAATTATTGATAGATGTGGGAAAAAGTATATATTTTTGTGACTTTGAATTTCAGAATTTTAAATTGTCAGGCTATGTTAAAGTTTATTCTGACATAGTGTGAAAGTTTGAGGAATGTTTTATTTCAAAGTTGTTTCTTGTGAAGAAAAATCTTTGTTTCTTTTATTGCACAGGTCACTACTTATTGTTTGCAGTATGTTTATGGCTCTGTTGATGCTTCTTCCAGGTCTATGGCCACTGGTGCAGTTTTAAGGAAGCTTGCTTTACTGCATTCTCAGAACCTTCCAGATGATGATAATAATGAGATTTTAATTCTCTCATGGTTAGAGATTTAGTATTGGCCCCTCTGATGCAGAGGTAATCAGAAGGTGTGATGAAAGGGGCAAGCTAATACTGGGAATTTCTAAGGTTTTTCATTGCTCCTTTTCCAGATTGCCAAAGGGATTTTCTTTCTCTTTATCCAGTGTCGACAAAAATCAGAATAAACAGTCTCAAAAGAATTCAGGTAAACAGATGTTTAAGAAGTAACAAGGAGGTTCCAAAAAGAAGTCTCAAACCTCCCAAAACCGAAGGCAGTCCAATTCTGAATGGCTATTTAAGAGACCTTGTGACTTCCTCCCACCCTTGCCCTCTTTCTCTTCCAGAAAGTCTGAATCTCCATTTTTCTCTGGCAACAGATTGTTGTAGAAAAATGAGTTCTGAAAATCATTCATCAGAGAAACGGATGGCAGTGGGAGGAAATTCTTCCTTTCCCGAGGTCATTCCTTATCTTACAGATCAGACTGTCTTGTTTCCACGGTTCTTCATCACATGCTGTCCCAAGGAGTGATGGAATCAGTTCCTCCTTCCCAGGTAGGGAAGGGGTTTTATTCAAGGGTGTTCCTGTTCTCAAAGACAGAAAACGCTTGGAGACTGGTTCTGGATTTTTCTTTCCTAAACTTGTTTGCAATAGTCCCCAAATTCAAAATAATGTCACTTCACAGCATTTGCATTTTTTCCTCTTTTCAGGCATTTCTTGAGGTTTTGTGTGTCTGGCTTACATTATGAGTTCTTTGTCTTACCTTCTGGACTATCCAGTGCACCAAGAGTTTTCACAAAGTGTCCAACTCCGGTTATAGCCCATTGCAGGCTACAGAGTATCCACATGTTTCTGTATTTAGATAACTTGCTTATCTTTGCAGAGTCTTTTTAAAATGTCAGGAATCTCACTATGATCTCTTGCACAAACTGGGATTCCAAGACAACATTCAAATGTCTTTCTTGATTCCCACACACAGGATTGTATTGCTGGGATGTCAGCTAGATAGTTCAGTTCAAAGAGCTTTTTTTAGATCTACTTCTGATGTTTTCCACTCAGATTTGGTCATTGTGAAGGATTAGCTCTGGATGTTGGGTCTCATGGCATCTACAGTGGATGTAAAAAGCGTACACGTCCCTGTTAAAATGCCAGGTTTTTGTGATGTAAAAAAATGAGACCACAATAAGTAATTTCAAAACTTTTCCCACCTTTAATGTAACCTATAACCTGTACAATTCAGTTGAAAAACAAACAGATCTGTTAGGGGAGAAAATATAAAAAATGTACAGTAAGCTGGTTGCGTAAGTGTACACACCCTTAAAGTAATACTTTGAAGCACCTTTTGATTTAATTACAGCTTCTTGTGTACACACCTGCCATAAATTAGAGAGACTCTGGTTAACCCCAAATAAAGTTCAGCTGTCCTAGTAAGATTTTCCTGACGTTTACTCAGTTTCCTACTACAGCAAAAGCCATGGTTCGCAGAGAGCTTACAGAACATCAGAGGGATCTCATTGTTGGGTATCAGTCAGGAGAAGGGTACAAAAAAATTTCCACGGTATTGGATATACCATGGAACACAGTGAAGACAGTCATCAAAAAGTGGATAAAATATGGGACAACAGTGACAATGCAAAGAACTGGATGTCCCTCCAAAATTGATACAAGACAAAAACTGATCAAGGAGGCTGCCAAGAGACCTACAGCAACACTGAAGGAGCTGCAGGAATTTCTGGCAATCAGGCGTCTGCTAGAAAGCTGAAGATGAAGAGGAATTTCACCTTTCCACACGACAATGACCCTAAGCATACATCCAAATCAACAAAAGAATGGCTTCACCAGAAGAAAATTAAAGTTTTGTAATGGCCCAGCCAGAGCCCAGACTTAAATACAATAGAAAATCTGTGGGGTGACCTGAAGAGGGCTGTGCAGAAGAGATGCCCTTGCAATCTGACAGATTTGGAGTGCTTTTGCAAGGAAGAGTGGGTAAATATTGCCAAGTCAGGATGTGCCATGTTGATAGACTCCTACCCAAAAAGACTGAATGTTGTAATTAAATTAAAAGGTGCTTCAACAAAGTATTAGTTTAAGGCTGTGCACACTTATGCAACCAGCTTATTGTATGTTTTTTATTTTTTTTCCTAACAGATTTATTTGTTTTTCAATTGAATTGTACAGGTTATAGGTCATATTAAAAGTGAGAAAAGTTTTGAAATTATTTATTGTAGTCTCATTTTTTATATATCACAAAAACCTGGCATTTTAACAGAGGTGTGTACACTTTTTATATCCACTGTGTGTTTCTCATGATACCCATGACAAGACTCCACGTGAGAAAGTTATAGTGGTATCTGGAATCTCTTTCATCTCGGCATCAGCACCCTTTGTCTTTTCAGATGGTAGTACTGGGGGTTGTCAGAAGAGAAATTTCCTGGAGACAACAGATGTCCTTAAATCAAGGTTTCCCTTTCTCCCTCCTGCACCAAAGGAATCTGTCAACCATAGATGCTTCAGACTTTGCTTGGTGAACAGTTCCAGGAGAAATAAAAGTGAAGGGAGTGTGGGACACCAAGGACAGATGCAAGCACATAAATATCAAGGAGATGCTTTCCCTGATTAAGGCACTCAATTCGCTGAACGATCTTTTTCCCCCTGGGACCTCTTCTTCAAGTTAAGACAGTACTACAGTGATGTACATCCGAAAGCAAGGGGCTATCCAGGTTGTACCCCCTTTGTAGACTAGCCATGTTAGCTTATGGTATAACTTCACAGCACAGTCTCACTGTACAGGTATCCTATATTCAGTCAGAGCAAATTTGTGTGGCAGACAAACTGAGCAGGACCAGGGAGATCCCCATGAATGGAAATTGGATCCAGGGATCTTCCAAGATTTGATCATCTGTGTGGAGTTCAAGTAGACCTCTTTGCCGTCTCTCTGAACAATCAAATAACATAATTCTGTTCCAAGAGTCTATGCAAGAAGGCTTGGAAGACAGATTCCTGTCCAAATAAAATAAAAGACATGATGTTCTTCGTGTTTCACTGTTGCAGTCATTACATTTGGGTTATCTGCTTGCAGGTAGCCCTCAGTCGGCCTGATTAACAATGGCTTGGGTCTTGCGTCGGTTGTTGTCCCTTCTTCCATGACGTCAGGTTGTCAGGGGTATAAAACATGCAGCCATCGCCATTACACCAGTCTTCTTGCCGTGCGATGCCAGAAACAAAATTAGTTCGCAAGTGTCGGTCGGCCGACTCCTGAAATTTTCGTTTTCGAGTTTCAGAACTGAAGTCTTCAACTAAAGCTAAGTACCCCATTGGGGAAACCTTTTCTTGCTCCTTACCGATGTCAGTAAAAGTTAATAATTGCATTACTTGTGGAAAGCAAATACCTCACAAAGGTTTTCATTCGTACTGTATTCCTTGCCTAGGCCCTGACCACGATGTACCTTGCTGTCAGTTTTGTGCTTTATTTAATCAGTGCACTATCCGTCGTCAGTATATTTTCGCCTCTAAATATTTCTGTTCTCTGTTTAATTATCCAGAAATGTTGTCTGTTAGCCATCCGACTACCGGGATTCTGAAAAAAATGCAAAGATAAAGACAGAGACAGGCTGCTGAGGTCCAAAACTGCCGACGATGCTTCTCCTAAGCCATTCGCCAGTTCGTTGGTACTCTGTGAGGAGCTTTCGCAGCCCCTGATACCCGCTACTTCTGTTTCGCAGGTCTGTACTGAGACCCATTCGGAGAATGGTATTCCGCGAGATGCTTCAACTATGGAACCTGCGGATGTCTCTACCTTGGATGGGTCCAGAGCCGCTGCGCAGGCACTGGCTTCTAAGGGTGTATTCAGGCCTACAGACTTGCATTCTAAACCGACGCCTCCTTTACTTAGGCCTAAATCTCGTTCCATGCCTAAAAAACTGATGCCCAGGCCACATGCTCAGGCCCCTTTGCCTAAAAAACAAATGATAAGAATGGCTGAAGATCTAATGACTGTAATCAGGGTTAGCCAACCCCCCCCCCCTTTCTAAGAGGCCTAGGATGGAAGTTGAATATGAATCTTCTGATCGGGATTCTGTTTCTAGTTCTTCTGATGATCTGGATTTGCCCTTATCTACTTATGAAGATTCTGATGCAGAGGACTCCATTCCCTCTGTCTCCTCCCCTGAGGTTTTTCTTTTGGGGAAACCTTACATACTCTAAGGGAGTATTTCCACTGGGAAAGCCAGTATTTTTCTGATTCAAAAAAGAGGCTTAGGGATTTCCTTCTCCTTCCTCAGCATAGGCCTTTGGCTATTCCTCCTGTACTGGACATTGTTGATGTTTTTTTCGGAATCTAGTTTGGCCCCTGATTCCCTGCCTCCTGCTCCTAGAAAACCTGACAGATACTACAGGGTCGCCGAGTCCCACAAGTTCCTTTTTAAAAATCCTATTGCAGACCCAGATACTATTTCACAGGGGCCCAAGGGCATTAAGGCTTCTACTGCTAAAAATCCTACCCTTTCTGATAGCAACACTCCAGGGCGCTGGATAGATGGGGTAAGAAGGTTTACACTTCTGCAACCTTGGCCATTAGGGCTTTAAACTGCCAGTTTCATATGTTAAAGTATTAGCAACATGTTATTGGACTGTTTAAACAAAAAATTATGTTGATTCCTGATTGTGTGGAAAATAATTACAGGATTTAATGCATTCTGCTGTACAAGTTGGAAAACATATTTTGCACTGTGGTTTTGATTCATTAGAGGCCTCTTGCAGGGCGGCTGTTACTGGGTCTGTGCTCAGAAGGCATGTTTGGCTTAAGCAGCAATCTTTTCCTGATCATGTTAAAGCTAAATTGTTAGATGCTCCCTTAAATCAGGACCACCTGTTTGGCAACAAGGCTGAGGAAGTTCTTAAAAAGATGGAAGATAAAGCTAAGTCTATGCAAACTGTTAAATATTTTTTACAAGTTTAGCCTCCTAGATTTAGTAGGCACTGGCCCTTTAAGAATTGGTCCTTTCCAGCCCCTTCCAGGTCTTCTCAAGCCAAACCCAGACACAGCAAAAACCCCATGTTTCAGTCCCAGGGGACACACAGAACTAAGCTGTGGGGGGCCTCCACTACCAAATCTGGGAATAAGACTCCCCCTTATGGTAAACGGTCTCAATGACTTTCTTTTAAAATTTCCAAGCACTTATCAACTGACTGCCCCTTTGGGGGGAAAGATTGCTCTTCATGCAAAGAATTGGGAATGCATTACCCAGGACAAATGGGTTTTAAATATAGTGTCCCAGGGATACAAATTTCATTTCCACACGTTGCCAACACCAAGTGTGTGGCCGGACCTATCCCCAACTCAGTGGGCAGAGGCCCAAAAACAAATACTTTCTCTCTTAAGCATGGGGGCTATTCAGCTGGTACCAGAAGCGGAAAAGGGACATGGTTTCTACTCGAGACTTTTCCTGGTGCACAGAAAAGACAATTCATGGCATCCTATCCTGGACCTTTCTACTCTGGAGATTCCAAAATTCAAGATGCTGACTCTTCACCAATTACTTCCTATGCTAGGCAAAGATGCCTGGTTAGCAACACTGGATTTAAAAGAAGCATACCTGCACATCCCAATCAGGCAATCTTGCAGAAGATACCTACGCTTCAAAGCAGGCTACACGCACTCTGTTTTCTGCACTGCCCTTTGGCTTATCTTCTGCTCCCAGGGTATTCACAAAGTGCCTAGCTCCAGTTATTGCATTTTGCAGGCAAAGAAATATTCAAATATACCCATACCTGGACGATTGTCTAATTTAGGCAGAAAGCCAGGACATACTTTTGAATCATCTGGCCTTTGTACAAAGGGTTCTAACTTGTCTGGGGTACACCATAAACAAAAGGAAATCACATCTGGTACCCTGTCAACAAGTTATATTCCTGGGAGCAAGCTTGACTACAGCTTCCCAGATGGTTTACCTCACACTAAGGAAACAATTTCATTTGGCAACCTACTTCAAACAAGTGGCCACAAAAATCCTCCTAGCTACAAGACAAATACTGCAAGCCTTGGGGTTCATGGCCTCCTGCATTCTTCTAATTCCATATGCAAGACTGCATATGAGAAAACTACAGTGGTATCTAAAAAGCCTATGGTGTCAGCATTCTCAAGGCCTAGAAACACTGATTCCTATCATACCTTGCCTACTCCTAGAGTTCCTTTGGTAGGCAGAGGCCTGCCACCAAAACAAGGTACTACCTTTCACACCACCCACTGCTGCCCAAACCCTAACAGATGCATCAGACTATGCATGGGGGGCTCACCTGACAGGGAAGTGCATTCAGGGCAAATGGAACCCAAGTCAAATGTACCTGCATATCAATCAAAAAGAAATTTTAGCTGAACAGAATGCTCTGACAGCATTCAAGGACCACATTCTTCCAGGACAACTAATGGTAAAGACGGACAACACCAGTGTTATGTGGTACATAAACAAGCAGGGGGCTACACATTCTTACCCCCTCTGCAGACTAGCCATGGCATAGTGGAGCACAGCCTTGAGCTACCAAGTGCACCTGCAAGCTCAATTCTTGCCAGGAAAATTACATACACTGGCAGACGGACTAAGCAGAAACCTCATGGACCCACACGAGTGGAAACTGGAACCAAGGATTTTCAACATGTTGACAAGCAAATGGGGGAGTCCAGATATAGACCTTTGCCTCTCCCAGAACTACCAATTGGACAAATTTTGCACAAGGACTCCCCACAAAGAAGCCTGGAAAATGGATGCTCTTTACTTCAGCTGGAAAAACCTATCAGTCATTGCCTTCCCCCCTCTGCCTCTGCTCTCCAAAGTACTACTAAAAATCAAACAGGACAAACCAAGTATGATTTTGATTGCTCCAGACTGGCCGCGCCAACACTGGTACCCCCTCCTGCACAGTGTGTCACGGTTATCTCCATGGCACCTGCCTCAGACTCCTTCCCTGCTGTCTCAGCAGGAGAACCAGATTTTGCACCCTCAGCTTCTAACACTGAACCTTGCAGCCTGGTTAATTACTTAATCTCTCCTTTACCATACCTCAGCAAACCTGTGATGGATATCATTTTAGAGGCAAGGAGGCCTAGTACTAGAAAATCTTATGCTGAAAAATGGAAAAGATTCTGTGCCTGGAACCATTCTCAAGGGATGAGCACAGCAGCACCCAGTTTACCTCAAATTTTACAATACTTAACTGATATGCTTCACAAGGGCCTGTCCTTTTCCTCTCTTAAAATCCAAGCCTCAGCCATTTCAGCTCATTATAACACAGAACCTCCCCTCTTCTCTCATCCACTGCTCAAGCAGTTCCTCAGAGGGGCCAAGAATTTGAGACCTCCCAGGAAAGCTCCAACCCCAGCCTGGGACCTTAACTTTGTCTTGGAGATTTTGAGCCAGCTGCTACTGCAGAATTAAAATCTCTTTCCTGGAAAACAGCATTCCTTTTAGCAATGACTTCAGCTAGAAGGGTATCTGAATTACAGGCCCTTATGGCAGTTTCATCATCTTTCATGCGGACAGGGTGTCCCTCAGAACCAATCCATCCTTCATGCCCAAGGTAGTATCCAGTGTGGCTCTTAAGCAGTCCATTCATTTGCCAACCTTCTTTCTCAATCCACAGAATAAAGGGGAACGGATACTGCATTCCTTAGATGTGCACAGACAACTTAGATTCTACTTGGACAGAACTAATCCTCAAAGGAAATCTGAACCAGTGCTGGTGGCATTTGCTGCAGGGGCAGAGGGAATGCTATTTCAAAGCAAACAATTTCTAAATAAATGAGCCATTGCATTCATTTCTGCTATAAGCACCATGGAAAACCTATCCCCCAGGGGATCAGACCTTACTCCACCAGGGCTGCATCTACCTCTACAGCCCTTTCTCATAGGCGTCCCTATCAGGGACATCCTATAAGCTGCTACCTGGAGTTCTGTACATACTTTCATCAAGCATTATCATTTGCCATTTTTCTCTAAATCCAGAGCTGGCTTTGCCACTGCAGTCTTGCAGGGCCTTATATCTGGCCCTAATGCTATCTAAATTCCTCCACCCAACCATAGCTTTGGGAATCTATCCAAATGTAATGACTGCAACAGTGAAACACTAAGAAAAGTTGTGTACACTTAGCATAAATGTAGATGTTAGAGTGTGTTCACTGTTGCAGTCCTGGTTACCCTCCCTCCAGCCCCCTAACTTCTTTTGACTGTACCTCTACTTTCCTTTACTATGCTTAAATACCTTTTTGGTGTATTTGCTTTTTTGTTGGAGGTATATCTTTGTACTTCTATATTTAATTGCTTCCCATTAGGGGGGCCCCTGACATTTGGGGCAAGAAAAAACTGATGTAATGGTGTTGGCTGCATGTTTTATACCCCTGACGACCTGGTGTCATGGAAGAAGGGACAGCAACCGACGCAGGACCCAAGACTTTGTTAGTCAGGCCGACTGAGGGCTTCCTGCAAGCAGGTAAACCAAATGTAATGACTGCAACAGTGAATACACTCAAACATCTACATTTATGGTAAGTGTACACAACTGTACTTTCCTGTATGCCTTTCTACTCATTCCACTAATACCTAAGGTACTTCTGAAGATTCAGAAGGAATCCCCCAAGATCATTGTGGTGACTCCCTTCTGGCCTAGGCAGCCGTGGTTCTCCTCTCTTTTGGAAATTGCCAGGGTAATTATCACAAACTTCTTCACAGACTGGATCTACTCACATAAGAACAGGAATGTTCGATTATACTTGGACATCAGTCATCTTCAGTTGACTGTGTGGATGATAGGGTCTTAATTCATTTTAGGCAGCTATTTTCTGTGGGTATGTATTAGCAAATGGAAAAGGTTTTACATTTGGTGCCAACAACATAACCAGCACCCATTCAGGGCTAGTTGTTCTCTGATTCTGCAATATTTGTGCGAGTTACTATCCTGTGGCCTTTCTTATTCCTCTGTCAAGGTTCATTTATTGGCCATTTCAGCTTGTCTGCCCATAGATCCTCTTCTTTCATGGTAGTTGCATGTTGAAAAGCTCTTGAAAGGGGTTTTGCATAAGAGGCCTTCAGGTAAATTGGTGGTCTCTCCTTCGGAATCTTAATTTTGTGTTAGAGAAAGTAAGACTTACTCCATTTGAACCAGCTAATCTGGCTGACTTGAGGTTCTTTACATGGAAAACTGTTATTGATTGATTGCTCTGACTTCTGCAAGTAGGGTGTCTGACTTGCAAGCTGTGGACAGGGTTTCTTTGAGAAATAATTCTCCTTTTATGTCTAACATGGTATCAGAGTTTGTCAAACTACCCATCTCCTTGTTTTCTTTCCTGATCTTTAAAATGAGGGAGAGAGGATACGCCATACCTTGGATGTCAACAGAAGCTCTGATGCTATCTTGACAGAACTAAATCTTTCAGATCATCTCATCAGTTCATTTTTTGTGAAGGCAAGAAGGGACAATTGGTGTCAAAGCAGACCATTTCCAGGTAATTGTCTAAGTCTGTTACCTTTGACTCACCATGACAAATCTATTCTAGGCAGGGTCAAGGCCCACTGTATAAGGACCTTAGCTTCTTCTGTGGCTTTTCGGAAAAGGTTGGATTCTACAAGTATTCTAGAAGCTACTACTTGGTCCTCTGCACATAATTTTACAAAGGTCTATAAGCTTTTTTCTTTCTGTAGGTCTAGAGCAAGTTTTGCTAGGACCATTCTCCAGATGCTCCTGGACCCTTTTCCTTCCACTTCCCAAATGTAGTTAGGTATGGTAGTCTACTCGTATAGCTAAGGTTACTGCAGCAGTGATAAATGTAAAGAACATAATACAGTAGTGTAAGCTGAACGTAACCATAACAGTAGATGTTTGAATTAGTTCTGCTGCAATAGCTGCTCCCTTCCTACATCCTCCTCGTTTTTTTTTTGTGTGTGTTTGTCAGGGTGTAGACTTTTATTTTTTGTTATTCCTAGCCTTGCCCTTTTAAGGCTTAACATTCCTCTTTCTGCTGGAAGGGAAGCCCTGAAGTGCTTTGTGCTCAAACTAATCTTTTAGGTAGCTCAGCTTGAGCTGCTTGACAGTTTTGGTGTGTGGAAGGTGCCATGAAGCTTTGGAAGCTGGCCGGCTGTTATATCTTTGGCAAGATGTAACCCATATAGCTAAGGCTACTGCAGAAGTGATCATTCGGACATCTACTGTTATGGTAAGTTCAACTTGCACAACTCTGCTGTCTTCTGGGTGACTCTCTTTCTGACCCATGCAACAGTGGTTCTCCTTTCTTTTGGAAATGTCCAGGAGCAATTACCGCAAGCTTCCTTACAAAATTGATGTACTTGCCCACAATCAGTGGTATTTGATGCATCTCAATCCCCTGAAGTGTAACTAGGGTGGGGCATGAGGGACGGTGGCCCTGGGCAGAAACTGTTGGGTTTAATTGGCCATCCATTATCCTGATCAGTCTTTAATGCAATACCAACTTTTAAAAGCTGGTATTGCATTTGCGGTCAAACCCAAGTGCTGCTGTGCTCATTGTGTTGTCCAGACTGTAGTAACAATTTGCTTTGCTACATTTGTAACAAGCAGTTTGCTACTTTTAAATACATGAATTTTTTTTTTTTTTACCTAAAAGATGGGTCATAACTGCGGTGGTGGTGCTGCGGTAGCGTTGTCACCTCACAGTAAGACGTCCTGTTCGATTCTCAGCTAAAGCATCTTCTGTGTGGAGACATGCGTGAATGGGCCTACCTTTGTTGAAGGTTGTGCGTCAGGGCTGGCAATTCAGCACGTAAAAAATCTACTGCCAGTCATTAGTGGACTGGAGTTCCGCTGTGGCGACCCCTAACCGGGAAAAGCCAAAAGACACAACAACAACAACCTAAAAGATGATTCATAACACTCAGTGCAGGCAGGCAGAGTATAAACTGTATCAACTGTATGCTACTTCTGTAGCAGGCAGTTTGCTACAGTTTAAAAGAAGAAACATTTTTTTTTTTAATTTGCCAAGTGTACACAAGGAGGGTTGAGAGCAGGAGAGCAGGACACAGAAACGGATCTGAATTGCTGTGATGGGGGTTGTTGTGCGTCTGGCCACTTGGCTGGTGTGTCAGTTGAAGGAACAGTAGAGTTAGGCGGGTGTGGATCAGGCCGATGGCTGCATTATTACAATAAAAGTCCCTTTTTTGTTCTTCATTTGAAGAGCTGAGGGGGGGGTGGGGCGCCTGTTTTGATGTACTGGCACAGGATGCTGCTGGAGCCAATTATGTTTCTGTCAACCTCACCAGACTGCCTGGTGATAGGATCTTAATTCCCTTTAGGCACTTGTTTACTGAGAATGTGCAGCAGGTACTAATGAAGGCAAGAAATTCTGTTACTAGAAAAGTCATGTATTGGCAAGTGGAAAAGTTGGTGCCAGCAGCAACATAACCCGCACCCATTCAGGGCTAGTTGTTCTCTGGTTACAGTATTTGTGCAAGTTACTTTCCTAATTCCATTTTTACTCCAGCAAAGGCTCATTTATTGACCATTTCAGCATGTCTGCGCATGGATCCTCCTCTTCAAGGCAGTCACATGGCAAAATGTTGCTGAAAGGGGTTTGAAGACGCCTCCAAGAAAACCGGTGGCTCCTTCTTGGGTTCTTAATTCTGTTTTAGAGAAGGTAATACTTCTTGATCCATTTGAACTAGCTAATCTGGCTGACTTGTGGCTCTTAACACGGAAAACAGATTTACTGATTCTGTAAGAAGAGTATCTGATTTTCAAGTTGCTATGGTCTGTCACCCTGTCTCATTTTCCACATTGTCAAGGTTTCTTTGAGAACTAATCTTGAGAACTAATCTATCTTTTATGTCTAAAGTGAGAGCTCTTCTAATGAAGAACAAAAAAAGGACTTTATTGTAATAATGCAGCCATTGGTTTGATCCACACCTGCCCAACTCTTCCATTGAAGACCAAAAAAAACCCACTAAACTACTATTCCTTCAACTGGCACACTAACCAAGTGACCAGATGCACAACAACCCCCCCATCCCAGCTGTTCAGATCCTGTTTCTGTGCCCTGCTGTCCTGCTATCAACCCTCCTTGTGTACACTTAGCAAATTAAAAAAAAAATGTCTTCTTTTAAACTGTAGCAAACTGCCTGATACTGAAGTAGCATACAGTTAATACAGTTTATACTCTGCCTGACAGCACTAAGACTCTCATCTTTTAGTTAAAATAATATCTTGTATTTAACAGTGGCAAACTGCTTGTTACAAATGTAGCAAAGCAAATTGTTACTACAGTCTGGACCACACATTTGAGCGGTGCAGCGCTCAGGTTTGACTGCAAATGCAATACCAGCTTTTAAAAGTTTAAAGACTGATCTGGATAATGGATGGCCAACTACAATACAATATTTGTTCAAGTTACTTTCCTAGTTCCTTTTTTACTCCAGCAAACGTTAATTTATTGGCCATTTCAGCATGTCTGCACATGGATCTTTCTCGTCAAGGCAGTCACATGTCAAACTGTTGTTGAAAGGGATTTGAAGACGCCTCCTGGAAAACCGGTGGCTCCTTCTTGGAATCTTAATTCTGTTTTAGAGAAGCTAATACTTGACCTATTTGAACCAGCTTATTTGGCTGACTTGAGGTTCTTAACATGGAAAACAGTTATACTGATTGCTCTGATCGCTGCAAGAAGAGTGTCTGAGTTTCAGGCTGCTATGGTGTGTCGCCCTATCTCATTTTCCACAATGACAAAGTTTGTTTGAGAACTAATCCATCTTTTATGCCTAAAGTGGTATCAGAGTTTACTTTAAGCCAAACTATCCATTCCCCCCATTTTTTTTACCAGTCTTAAAAATGAGAGAGTAATGATATTCTGTACCTTGGATATCCATAGTCATCTCAGGTACGGTGTCCTTCTATTTATATGCTGCTGTATTCATGACATCAGGGAGTTTGCTTCTGTGAACTCTCGCATGTCCGGCCATTATACAAACGTTTTATGCGACTGCTAGGGTGCGCGCGACATCCTGCGTCTCTTCTCTGGTGTTGGTTGTAAATGGACATCTGGTATAAAGCGGACGTCAGCACGCATACTCCTTAGAGCTTTTCTGCCGCCTGTGTGACTACCAGCTATGGTCATCGCTTTATTGGAAGAAGCATTTTTCTACATCCGACACCAGATTAAGTACCCCATAGGGGTTTTCTAATATTTTCTTGCTACTGCTTTGGTTTTCATGTCAGGTAGGAATGGCAGGTGTAGGTGTGGAAGGCAAATTCCACATAAAGATTCGCATGAACTCTTGTCTATTCTGCCTAGGCTGAGAACATGACCATACCAAGTGTAGTATTTGTCAGGCCTATGTCCCTAAACCCTTAGAAGCAGTCTAGCTGCTTTGCATCTTTACCTTGAGAACCAAAGACTTAAACGCCTTACTGCTCGTATGGAACCGACTTCGGAACCCTCTGAAGAGCCCCCAGTCAAGAAGGCCAAAAAAAACCAGGTCTGAACCGACTGCTGTGTCCACTTCAGTCATATCTCTCGAGGCCAGTGAAGGCCCAGAGTCGGAGCCTGAGTCCTTGGTGCTTCCTTCGGCAGAAGGCCTGGAAGAAGCTATTACATTACCCGAGGTCACGTCCCAGAGGGAAATTCAGGCATCCATTTCAGCGCAGAGGGGGAGCCTAGGCTCATTATTTCTAAGGGACGGCATGGGGTTTCCCAGATTATAGTCCACAAGGATGTAGAATCAGACGTTGTCCCTCCTACCCTGCACCTTTTTTCTCAACAGTCTCCTCCAGATTCTCATAGGAAGAGAAAACAGAAGTCTAAGCATATTTCCCTACCTCAGTCTTCTCCGAGCATTGAACAGCCCCCGGTTTGCAGGCCTTTACCTAAGGCCTGCTCAACGCTTTCTTAGCCTTATGTCAGGGCCCAACCCCTAAGGCCTCTACTCCCACGGGGGACAATCCCGGACTACCCCTCTGTGGGTGAGGATTCTTCAGAGGATGAGTATGAATCCCTCACCTACTCCTCACAAATGGCCTCTCCCCAGGGATATGCCTCCCCAGAGGAGGAGTCCAATGGCACAGATTCCCCTGGCGAAGATCTCACCTTTGGTGAGACCATCACTAAGGCGCAAGATTTCTTTAAATGGGATCTCAGTCAAGTCACTGAGACTCAAGAAAAGATATGAGTTACTACAACTGAAGTCTCCTAGCCCTTCTGCTGTGCCCCCTGTACACCCTGCCTGCCTGGATGTATTAATGGCTGTGTCCAAAAGACCTGATTCACAGTCCCCAGCACCCAA
Organism: Protopterus annectens; assembly: GCF_019279795.1. Classification (NCBI taxonomy): domain Eukaryota; kingdom Metazoa; phylum Chordata; order Ceratodontiformes; family Protopteridae; genus Protopterus; species Protopterus annectens. The sequence continues at coordinate 312,058,198 of NC_056741.1, forward strand.
GCATCCAGACAGATTCTACAAGGTGCCTGAGGCAGCAACCTTTCTATACAAGGCTCCTGCTGCAGAGACGACAGTCATTTCTGTGACCATGGACAAGACTTCAAAGTTGCTTCCCTGTACTTCTGTACTGCCCTCTGATAAAGAGAGCAAGGATGATGGAATGCCTGGGAAAGAAGGTTTACACTTCTGCCAGCCTGGTTGTTTGAGCTACCAATTACCAGACACATATGGCTAAATATACCCTTGCCCTCATGGCAGATATAACTAAACAATTGGAAGAACTCCCAGATTCACCTGCTAAGATCTCTTCCCCACTAAGCTGTTACTCCCAGGTCACTAAACTTTCTGTCAACTGCAGTTGTGATAGTGTAGAAACCTCTGCTAGGGCTGCTGCCTCAGGCTCTGTCATCAGGAGGTACTGAGTCATGGCTGAAACTGCAGCCTCTCCCCGATATCAAATCTAAACTCTTGGATGCGTCTCTGGACAACAGTCACCTGTTTGGTGCAGCAGCTGCTGAGCTTTTCAAAGCCCTACAGACCAAAGGGAAGGAACTGCAGGAAGTCAGACATATCTTTGTCTCCCCAGTACCTCGTTTCCAGAGGAATTACCCTACATAAATTTATTTTGTGAGAACTTCTGGTAAGAGACCTCGAGCAAAACCCAGAAAGGAATATAGGAAACAGTCCCTCTCAGGCCTGCCTCCATCACCCCTCCCTCTAAACAGCCCTTTCAGGGAAAACCTGGTAGTCTGTGACTACCCGGCTCCTCTGTTCAACACCCCCCCTATCCATGTGCCTATCCCTCTCCCTCCCTGCTTGGTAGCAAGTTACCCAGAACTCATGGGTCCTCTCAGTCATAAAACAGGGATACTTCATGTCTTGGGAGGCCAGCCCCACCCCAAAAAGCATTCCTCAACCACCCTGAGACCAAATATCTCTTTCCTCCAATCCTGCAGGAACTTCTTGCTCAAGGAACCATTCAGGAGGTTCCCACCTTGGCAACAGGAAGAGTTTTTTATTCAAGACTCTCTGGTCCCCAGAAGGGAAGGCCCCTGGAGACCTATCCTGGACCTCTCCCATCTCAACACCTTCCTCTGAGTCCCTTCCTTCAAGATGCTCTCTCTCTCCCTACCCTCCTATCCTTGATTCTTCCTCAGGCCTTTTTAGTGTCCTTGGACATAGGATGCCTAATTTACACATACCCATTCACACATCCCAACTTGTGCATGAATCGTGCCATCCCAGATAGAAACAAGATACTCTTCTCCAAAAAAAGGAAGCCATTCTGGTGGTCCCCTGCTATAAACAAACTATACAACAGAAGGAAGAAACTGTTGCAGAAAAGAGGAAAATCCCAGGATGCAAAAAAACTCCCTCACCAGCCTCAGTAAGAAGCTGAGATCCCTCATAAAATCCTCAAAAGCTAGTTACGAAAGTAAAATTGCCAAAGATTCCAAAGACAACCACAAGGCATTCTATAGTTATGTCAAGAATCTAAATGGCAATGCTCAGATCTGCTCTGAGCTACAACAGAATGGCATTAAATATACTGATCCCTAGGATATTGCCAATATCCTGGCAGATCGATTGTGCCAACTTCACCCCTCTCTCACCCCCTAAAGGGCCCATCTCAGTACCAAAAAATTGCCAAATTCCAATAATCTCGGCCACACAGGTAGAAACCGCACTCTCCAAAGCTAAGAATACAGTATCCTTTGGACCAGATGACATCCCAGGCTGTGTACTACATGAACTACAAAATGAACTGGCACCTCACCTAAGTGTCATGTTTAATCTTAGCCTCACTTCAGGCTTCATGCCCACTGAGTGGCGCACAGCTACAGTTATCCCGCTCCACAAGGGAGGATCCGCCTTGGATCCCGGGAACTACCGTCCCATCAGTCTGACAAGCCTGATCTGCAAGGGCATGGAACGCATTATCATGGAACTTAAAACAAAGACATTGGCAACCTTCAAACACTGGACCCCACCCAGTTTGGGTTTGTGAAGGGCCGATTTTGTCTCCTGAATTTGATTGACTTCTTCGAATCAGACTCCAGAGCTGTGGACGAGGGTAAGACGGTCCACACAGCCTATCTGGACCTCGCCAAGGCCCTTCAATACCATCCCCCACTCTGGAATCATAGATAAACTTACTAAGCTGGGCATAAATCCCTACGTCACTCGATGGGTTGCCAACTGGCTTACTGACAGAACCCAGACTGTAAAAGTAGCTGACTCCAAATCCAGCTCCAGACAAGTGACAAGTGGAGTACCTCAGGGTTCAGTCCTGGGACCACTCTTGTTTGGCATCTATTTCTCTGTAGTACAGGCCAACACTAAGGGACTCTGGCTAACAAAGTTCACAGATGACTGCAAACTGGGAGCCATTATTGAATCCCCAAATGATGTGGATATTCTACAAAAGGGCCTTACAGAAACAGATGCCTGGTGCCAGAGCCATGGGCTCAAGCTTAATGCCAATAAATGTATAGTTATCCCCTTTGGAAAAAAACATGTACCCATGAATTACCACATAGGTGGCAGGACACTAAACATCGAAAGTGTGATGAGAGACTTAGGGACACAGGTAGACAGTGGTTTCACTTTTGATAACCACATCACCACAACAGTCAGGCAATCCTTCTATGTGGCACACCTCATCACTAAGGGTTTTCATCCAGAAAAAAGGTCATTGCTCCACTGTACTCATCCCTCATTAGTCCCATTATAGAGTATAATGTCCCGTTTGGTATGTACCTCACAAGACATCTGCAACAGCTGAAAAGGCTACAGAAATATCTCGCTAAAAGAATCACAGGCCTAAAGCAGATGCCATATGCTGACCGTCTAAAAAAAAAAAAAAAAACTCCAGCTATACTCTGTGGCATATCGTCTACTCAGAGGCAATCTCTGCTTAACATACAAGGCCATGTCAAACCCTGAGCTGTTGGACATGCTCCACTTAAAGAAATCCCAATCCCTCAGAACCACACGCTCCAGGGATCTAAATCTTGTCATCACAATGAACAAAACATGCTGGAGGGATAGGTTCCTGACCCAGAGACTCCCCATACTCTGGAATAGACTGCCCATACATGTCAAGCAGAGTGCCTCATTGGCCGTCTTCAAAAGGAGCCTTGATGATTGGATGGGTGATAGGAAATTCGCTCCGGGGATCATGTCAGTCGCCCTGCTAGACAGGAGTCCAGAGAAATAAATATTGTGGGAAGAAATATCCAGGGAATTGTTATGGCTAGGCTTGCATAGGCCCTAGGGCCGATAGCCTAGTACCAACCTATGAACCCACTCTTCAGGAAGTACCTCCACTTCTCAGTGGACTCTGCGGACTTTCAGTTCTGTACTTTTACCCTTTGGGCTTTCTACAACACCAAGGGTATTTAGCAAATGTTTGGCCTCAGCGGTAGCATTTGCCAGAACAAAGGGAATACAGCTTTTCCCTTACTTAGACTACATTCTGATCCAGGCTCTTTCAAGCCCCACAGTCCTACAACACCTAAGCTTCACCATATCTCTGCTTTCAGCTCTAGGATTTACCATAAACCTCAAAAAATCCTCCCTGATACCCTCCCAAGATCAGATGTTCCTTGGGTGTCGAATTCTGACAAGGGAAATGATGGCTTGTCTACCTCCAGGCAAGATTATGATGCTCACATCTTATTTTGGGGGAATTCTTCCCCTTAAAGCCATTTCAGCCAGGAAATTCCTCAGGATCCTAGGGTTCATGGCCTCAACTATTCCTATGGTCCCCCTGGTGAGGCTCCACATGAGGAAGTTCCAGTGGTATCCAAGTTCAGTCTGGAAACAACACTTACATCCACTGGAATTTATGCTTCCCATGCTGCCGTGCCTGACCAGGGAACTCAAATGGTGGATCTCCCAGATGCTGAAGAATCCTAGGTTGCCCCTACAGCCCATACCTCCCAACCAGTATCTTTTCACAGATGCCTCAGACATACACTGGGGTCCAACCCTAGGAACGTGGAGAGTGAGGAACACATGGACCCACTCCCAAAAGAAGGAGCACATCAATATCAAGGAAATGAGAGCCCTGATATTGGCCTTAGAAATTTTCTAGGATCATTTTTGTCCTGGCAGTTTGAGGTGGTAAACAGACAATACAACGGTGCAGTGGTACAGCAACAAACGGGGGGGGGGGCAAAGTCCTACCTCCTGTGCAGACTAGCACTGCAGGTTGGGAAATCGCACTGGGGAAACAGATCCTTCTCCAAGCAGTTTACATTACCTCTGCAGAAAACGTGATGGCAGATTCTTTGAGTAGGACCATAACCCTGTCTCACAAATGGATGCTGAACAGGGAAGCGTTTCAGGACCAGTGCAATCGATTGGGGTATTCCAGATATGGATCTCTTCGACTACCCCGCAAACAGACAACTTCCGACCTTCTGCTCCAGGGTATCTCACCCAGAGGCTTAGAAGGTGGATGCTCTCTTGATTTCCTGGAAGGGGATATATGCCTATGCATTCCCCCCTTCCCTCTTGTCCAAAGAGTCCTGCTGAAAATTCAAAAGGAACAGCCTCAAATCTTGCTGGTGACTCCCTACTGGCCAAGGCAGCACTGGTTCCCTCTTCTGTTTCACCTAGCCAAGGGCAATCACCAAAAGTTACCCCACTGGAATGGACCTTCTCACACAGCACAAGGGAACACGCCTACACCCCCAACTGTCCACCTTGAACCTCATATTGTGAGTGATATGGCGCTGATTCCTTTCAGACACCTATACTCACAGGATGTGATTCAGGTTCTGCAGGAGGCTAGAAAATCCTACCTATCAAAATGGAAGAGATTTTCATTGTGGTGTGTAAAAAAAAAAAAAATAACCTACAACCACTGATAGTAGAGCCTCCAATGGTCTTGTCTTATCTGTGTGACCTTATGAAGTCTGGATTGTCTTGTTTCTCCATTAAAATACATCTGTCTGCCATCTCTGCATGTCTGCCTTTAGTTCCAACTCTAGCTTCTAGCTTAGACGTCAAGCTTTCTCTGAGAGAAGCACTTCATCTCAGACCCCCAAGGAAACCCACCCCTCCAACCTTAACTTTGTACTGAACAAATTGACGCTCCCACCTTTTGAACCAGCCAAAGTTAGCTCCCTCCAACATTGCACCTGGAAGACTATCCTCCTGGTGGCCATCACATCAGCCAGAAGAGTCTTGGAACTCCCGGCCCTTATGGCAGACCCCCCCCGCCCACTTCACTGTCTTCCACAAGAACAGGGTATGCTTGTGCACTAACCCCACTTTCATGCCCAAAGTGGTCAATGAACTGTCTTTAAATCAAACCATAAATCTACCAACCTTTTTTCTCTCTCCCAAGAACAAGGCAGAGGGGATACTTAATTCCCTAGACGTTCATAGACAGCTCAGGTATTACTTGGCCAAAACCAAATCCCTTCGCAAATCTGACAGGCTCTTTTGTCTCCTACCACTCAAGAGCCCTGGGTCAACCTATTTCCAAGCAAACCATATACTCTTGGATATCTAAAACTGTTTCATGCTGTTACACTACTCCCTCTCAACCCCTGTTAGGACTCACTCTACCAGAGCAGTATCCTCCTCTGGGGCTTTCTTTAAAGGACTAGATACGGCTGCTATTCTCAAAGCAGCTACATGGTCTTCTGTTCACATTTTCACTAGGCACTACAAGCTGGACTTGGTTTCTTGGGCCAGGGCAGGATTTGCCAGAGCCATCCTCAATGGGTTTGTGGAAAGTGCTTCTGATCCACCTCCCCCCTTCCATAGGTCAGGAGCTTTTGCACCCTCCCCCCTTCCATAGGTCAGGAGCTTTTGCACCCTCCCTGGTGTCATGAATACAGTAGCATATGAATAGAAGGACATGGTATTGTTGTGTAAGAACTTGCCATAACCTTAGATCTCCTTCTCTTCTATATGCTACTGTAGAGTTCCCCATCCAGCCTTCCGCCTCACACTTGCCTGATTCCTGGAACATCCACTCACAAGTTGCCAAATCCAGCGGCATTCAGTTCTGAGGAGTATATGTGCTGATGGGTTCACTTCAGAATTTCGAAGAACCAAAATACCAAGGTTCAAAATATCGCAATCAGAACCTCAAGATCTTGGAATCTTAAAATTCTGAATCCCCCCCCCCCCCCAAAAATGCAGTTAACAAAACAGTAAATGAACTAAAGGATAGTATCAGGATATCCTTGAAGTAAACAGTGACAATAGTTGGTAACTATGCAGCCATCTTTGGTTTTATTAGCAGATTTGCTGATCCAGGTGCGTTCAGTGGTTGGACAGTCCGGTATCAGTAATGCAATATGCATTGGGCCCAACAAAGATATCTGTGGAACTCCCACCCTGATAATTTATAATCCGAAAATGAAAGGAGTTCTTGACTCAGTTTCCTGTCCTTCAGTTTGCCATCTGCCTACCTGTATATGAGTTGATCTTTTGGTTGTCCATTGTATTCAGTATAGTATCACCAGAACATAAATCAAATGCTTTGACAGGGTCTAGGTGAACATCAGCTACATGTCTATATGCCTATGGTCCAGGGAGCTGGTAGTATGCTCAAAGAAGCCAGTTAATTTAGTTAAGCAGGAAAACCCTAGTAAGAAACCACATTGTGAAATGTTTAAGCTGAAATCGAAATAAGTACCAAAATTATTTTCCCAATATACAAGTTAAGGTAATTTGCTCGTAACTGTTAGTGGTGGAGCAAGATTGACATTTTGGTGTAGGTATGAATATAGCTTCTTTCCAAATACCTGGTACAGATCATTCTGTCAGAGTTCTTTGAAATTGGTTCAAGAGGAGGTGAGGGGGTCAGGTTGTCTGACAATACCATACCCTACAAAAAAATTGCCCATTTAGATCATTAGGTCTGCAGATTAATGGACTGCGGCGGTGGTGCGGTAGCGTTGTCGCCTCACAGTAAGACATTGTCCCATTTGATTCTTAGCTAGAACGTCTTCTGTGCGGAGACATGCGTGAATGGGCGTACCTTTGTTGATGGTTGTGCGTCAGGGCTGGCAACTCGGTACGTAAAAAATCTACTGCCAATTGTTAGCGAACCGGAGTTCCGCTGTGGTGACCACTATCCGGGAAAAGCTGAAAGATGCAACAACAACAACGTCTGCAGCTTAATGGGATTTAAAGCTTTAGTGACGGTGTCTCTTGAAATTACTGGACATTTAACATCATTCAAAAGCTATGGGGTATGCTGTATCATTCACTAATTTATCAAAAAATCCTGCAAAACCTTTACTAGCTTTGCTGGGGCAGTTTTGAGCTAGCCCACATATCCACCAGGGTAATTCTCTCTCTTTTTCTACTAGTCAATCTTGCCATAAATAGTCATAAAAGATTGTCCACCTTTCCTGAATAGTCATATCCTCCATTGTGGTCTGCCACTTTTGTGACCATATTTTGGTGTTAATAGCAGAAAGGTAGTGATTTATAGTATTTCCTTTCAAGTCTGCAGTCCTTACGGCTTCAATTTACCACCATGGCAGTCTCACAGATTAAATAAAGATGGTCTGATTTCCCAAGCTCACGTTCTGTGTGGTGGCTCGATGCCTGACTGAATCCTGTCATTAAACCAAATAACATAGGATTTTTCCCATGTCTGGTGGTTTCCTTTATAAATTGTGAGTAGTCACACTGGGTGCTGTTTTCAGTCAGCCTGTTAGTAACCACGTGTCTGGAGGCTGGCATACACCAGTCTTCATCAGGGATGTCAATGCCGCCGGTAGTAATATCTTAATTATTTAAAAAAAAAAAAAAAACTATGATTGCACTTCCTAACAGCAAAATTGGGACATATTTGGAGGCCCATAAAAAAAATACTGTCCCCCACATTATTTGTTCAGAGGTTATCATGATTTGTAAGATACTATATAACATCATCTACAAATGATAGTTACTTGTCAGCCATACTAATTATACACTTGTGAACTCCCTTATTGTAATAGCAAGTGGCTCAATGTTTAGTGCAAATAAAAGCAGGTAGAGAGAGCATCCTTGTCTTGTACCTCTCACCATTTTCAGATGTTTTGACCGTGTTCCCGTTACTTTATTATAGGCTTCAGTCCCATCATATATCCTTGTAATCAAGTCTACAAATTTCCTAGGAAAGCCAGAACTTAGGTTCAACTGGGGGGGGGGGGGTTCCTTCCTTTATCATTTGCTGCTATCATATACTTTTCCTGCATCTTAGCCAATCAGCAGTAGTGTGTCTTTATTTCTGTACGCATTGTCTACATTTTTTAATGTTTTATTTATATCAATTGTCTGCCATCCTTCTGTAAATCTGCACTAATTTAAGTGGATCAGGGTTGTCAAACTCTTCTTATTTTTTCTAGCCACAATTGTCATAAGTATTTTATTGCCATGGATCAACACATATGTTGGTCAGCTAGGTTCTTTCCTCCTTTTAAAATTACTGATATTACAGTTTTCTACCAAGAATTTGGAGTTTCTGCTTTAATTAGTCTTTCATTGTGTAATTTCTGCCAGATATCTATTAGTAATTATTTGTCTAGATTCCAAATTTCAACAGGGATACCATCCAGGCTTGGAATTTTTGTGGTGGGATGCTGTTGCATTGGATTATACATCTCCTCTTGTTATAGCCTTTAATAAACTTTCACTCTCATTGTTATCTAATGTAGGAATTCTATTTCCTCCAGAAATTTTCACTTATCCTTGTATAGGTAATCCCTGTTTAGTTTCTCATCAAACTTGTGTAAAGTTTCCCTTATGTCTCCTCCTCCATCTTAGGCCCTTTTGCGTGTTTCTGAATCCCTGATTTATTGGACATTTCTCTCTACCTTGTGCTACTTTAGCTTTTGTGTGGTAATTTGGTATTCTTTTTTTTGGGGGGGGGGGCTGACATCACAACAAACTTGTGCAAGGGCTATTTCTCTATGCTCAGTAATTACTTGTAGATAATTTGCATTTTGCCACTCTTCTGACAGGTCACATATTGTATTGTGGAGTTCCTTTACTTTTTGAAGATCCTGCTTATATCTAATTTTCATTTGTCTAATTCTGTATCTGAAATAGTTAACTTCATTTGTTCATCAACCTGTGGGTATCGGATCCAAGCCGGCAACTTTATTCAGCTAAGATCCGAGCTCCTCCTCCTTACCCATAACCCCCTGCCATCCCTCTCTGTCCTCAGATCTCGTTTGCCGCGGCTTATTCAAGCATCTAGAACGAGTTTCCAAGCGTAGGGTTTCGTGAGTTTTACAAAAATTACCTGTTTTTTTACCTAGTTTTTTAGTTTAATCTATAGACGAGTGAGTGTTGTTTCCCCTTTTCTGTTAAATTGCTAATCTTGTTGGTAAATTTTCCTTTTGTTAGTTAATTTAGTCTTCCCCCTCCCCCGTGTGTGTGAAGGTGTGTGCGGTTTGGGCCTATATATTATTACCATGGCTGAGGCCCCTAAAGCTTTCTTTTTCAAATGCACAGAGTGTGGCCATAAGCTATCCCTAGCGGATGGCCACACTCAGTGTGTTATCTGCCTTGGGGTTGACCATCTCTCTTCGGGCTGCACAATTTATGCATCCGTCAACCCCAAGGCTTTGAGGGACAGGAGGTCGAAGCTGATTGTGGCGGGACTTCCGCCCCTGGACTCGGCTTCATCCTCTTCTCCCTTGGCAGCACCGGCTGTGACCGCAGCGGTCCCGCCTTCCATCCCTGCTCCCCTGGCCGGGACTCACCCTCCCACCGTGGCTCAAGAGGAGAGGGAATCTAGGAGGGAGAAAAGGAAGGAGAAGCACCACAAGCGGCAGGCTGAAGCTTCCTCTTCGGCTCCGCCAGCAAAACAGTTAGCCTCTCCTAGGACGTCCGGGCCTTCTCCTTCCCAGCTCCATTCACCTCGATTTTCCCCGGAGCTGGAGGACAAGACCCCGGTCGCCTTTGAGGTCTTGGAGGCGGCACTCCAGGCCAGCCTCGGTGGCCTCAACTAGATCTACCCGAAGTTTGTCCGATGCAGATATGGACCGGATGATGCGTAGGTTTCTCCAGGCCCAACTGCAGATGGGAGTGCTCCTGCCTCCCCCCCCCCCTCTGGGGGGGGAGCTCGACCCCATTTTTCACCCCGATTGCTCCTTCTCTTACCCACTACCAGGGTTCGGAGCCGTCGGAGCCAGGCAGCATCGGAGCCGGGGGAGGCTCGGCGCCGATAGTACACCCTACTTCGGCTCCATCCGCACCCTCGAGTTTGTCAGGTTCATTTTCAGATCCGAGCTCTTGGAGCCGTGAGCGGAGCTTCGGATCCAGAGGTGTCAGTGTGTCTTCAGCTCAGTCTCGGTCGGAGCATACTGGCCCTTCGGATCCACGCCTCTGATCCGAAGGGACTGCTCTCTGATCCTAGAGAGAGCAGTTCTCCTTCGGCGTTCGATGTTTTAGAGAGGGTCTTGTTGAGGGACTCGAGACCCCAGGCTCCTGCTGCGGTTCCACCCATCACTCCCTCTCAGACGGGCCTACCTTCCATCCCCCGGCCCCAGGGACAGCCTGCGCCTATGTCCCAGATAGTTCCCTTAGAGGAACAGGATGTGGTTGGTGAGGCATCCTCAGACAGCCCCCCAAGGAGGTTCCTCACAAACGTAAGTGCAAGAGGAGGCACTTGGACTCACCAGAGTCCCTGACAGAGGACACAGACTTAGAGGAAGGGGAAGGTTCCCCAAGGTCACCCCCCAAGGACGTCTCCTTCTGAGACATTATGGAAATGCTTCGTATTAGAGGGGGGGTGGTCAGCCCAAAAACCTTCCTCCAATGAGTCTGTGTTTCTGGAGGCATTTGACGCAGGCCCATCTACCTCTTGGGTGTCCCCTTCCGCCGATCCCCTGGTAGATCTGATCACTACCAGGGCATGGAAGGAACCGGACACTGTGGAGCCCATACCAAAGAGACCAGACAAAATTCTCAGTCCACCCACAGATAGGACGGTCTGGAGCAAGGGTGCTCCAGTAGATGCCATGTTGGTGGCGGCTGCCACCAAGAAGGAACTAGCCCAGGAGAGTTCCTTGGTCCACCCTCCCGACAAGGAGTCTCGGACGATGGACCGCAGAGTGAAGCGGATGTTCACTTCAGCCACCTTCTCAGTAAGGTCGCTGAACTGTATGGCACATGTGATACGACTCCAGCGGGATCTCATCAAAGAATACGCTGGGTTGCCCCCAGAGTCCATGTCGGCCGAGGATAAGAAAACATTCTCAGCTCGAATGGCCAATCTTAAGTCCATTTCTAACACTTCTATGCGGCTTCTTTCCCATGCCACGGAAGGAGCCGCTAGAGCTAGCGGAGCGGGCATTGTCTTACGGCGGCATGCTTGGCTCCATCTGTGCGACTTTGCAGAACCCTTCAAGGCATCCTTCACAAATGCCCCTTTTGATGGCTCTTTGCTGTTTGGCAAGACCGTCCACAACATGCTGGTCCAGAGCGAGAAAGATGTTGTCTGCCATCGGGATCCACTTCTCTACTCCCCAGAGGTCCTTCTCCTGGAACCAAAGGGGACAAAAGAAGATGTGGTTCTGGAAATCCCAACAGTCCCGTTTCGCTCCGGACCCCTCGTCCTTCAGAGGCAGAGGAGGACAGGGTGGATTCTGGCCCAGAGGCAGCAGGGGGACCGAAGAATTTCGGGTCAAGAGAAACTTTTTCAGATCGGCCCGTGCAGCAGCCCTGAGGGGGTACCCGACTGTACCACTCTGGAGGCAGTCGGGGGGGCGTTTCTCGAGGCACCTAGCAGTTTGGGAGTCCATTACAACGGATTGCTGGGTGCTTCAAATCATATCCAGAGGTTACACTATCCCCTTTCTGAATCTCACTCTCAAATCCCAGAGCCTCCCCGATGTCCCACCTAATCAAAGGGAGGCAGCAGCAGCACAGAAATAAAGCCGCTGCTAGAAAAAAGAGCAATCCAGCCCATCCCCCAAGATCAGTCTGGATCCAGGTTCTTTCTGGTTCCAAAAAAGACGGGGGACTTAAGACCAATCCTCGACCTGCCCACTCTAAACCTGTCAGTTGCCAAAGAAAAGTTCCAGATGGTCACCATTAAATCCATTCTCCTTCTCCTGCAGGAGAATGACTGGATGTGCTCTATAGACCTCAAGGATGCATACTACCACATTTTGATGGACAGACTATCCAGAAGGTTTCTCCGCTTCCGGCTGGGAGCCAGCCACTACCAGTTCAGGGTCCTTCCCTTTGGTCTCACCACAGCCCCCAGGGTGTTCACCAAAGTGATGGCAGTTGTAGTGGCCCACCTGAGGCTTCAGGGAATACAGGTCTTTCTGTACCTAGACGAGTGGCTCCTGACCACCCCCACCAGGCATCTACTTTGTTCAGCCAGGAATTACTTCCTTTACTTGGCCTCTCATCTGGGAATCTCAATCCATCTCAAGAAATTTTCCCTACAACCAACTCAAACATTGGATTTCATAGGGGCCAGGCTAGACACAAACCTGTTGAGGGCCTTCCTAACTCCGGACAGGCTTCGAACTTTGACACTCCACGTGCTGGCCCTCCAACAATCCCGGCTCCTCCAGCGGAATTGGTCCTGAGGGCACTAGGTTCCATGGCTGCAGCCATCAATCTGTCACCTCTAGCTCATCTAAACATGAGGGTCCTACAATGGACCTTGCAGGGTCAATGGTCCATCCTGCAACATCCACTAAGTGCATCTATCTCCCTCAGCAAGGTTTGCAAGAAATCCCTACTCTGGTGGATCCAGTTCTCGAATCTCCGGGAAGGGCATCCCTTCTCTATGGCCATACCCCAAGCCACGGTGACCACGGACGCTTCTCACCTCAGGTGGAGGGGGCACTGCATGGGCAGAACCATCCAAGGCACGTGGACCCACTCGGAGACCTTGTTGCACATCCATGTCCTAGAGATGAGGGCGGTGCTTTTAGCATTGCAAGCACTCCAGGCCCTTCTTCCCTTGGGGACAATTGCGATTCAGTCAGACAACATGTCAGTAGTCTGGTATATCAACAAACGGGGGGGAACCAGATCCTATCTGCTATGTTGAGAGGCCATGAGAGTTTGGGAATGAGCGATCACCACCAACCGCTTTCTCATAGCAATGCACATTCTGGTCGGTCGAACATTTTGGCAGACAGGCTGAGTCGAACCATCCTCTCACCTTACGAGTGGTCTCTGAACCCGAGAGTAGCGAAGTAAATCTTCCTCAAGTGGGGTCAACCTTGCTGCCATCTATTCGCGTCACCTTCGAACATTAAGTGCAGCCAGTACTTCGCTCTACTTCCCCCACCAGGGGAATCCCCCAGAGACGCTCTAGTCCATGTTTGTCCATCCGGTCTACTTTATGCTTATCCACCTCTTCCTCTCATGATAAAATTCTTGCAGAAAGCTCGTCGGTTGGGGAGCAGAGTGATCCTCATAGCCCCATTCTGGCCTCATCAAACATGGTTCCCTTGCCTATGGTCTCATCTAGTCAATCCTCCATGGATTTTGGATCCCATTCCGGATCTAATATCTCACCCCCTAGGGTTGACGACCCCAAACCTGGACAATCTCAAGCTCACAGCTTGGTTGATCCAGTTCCAATCATAGCTAGGACTCCCGGTATCTCCTCTTCTGTTAAAGCTGTTTTAGTAGCCGCTCATAAACCTTCTACTAGAAAGGTCTATAAGAGCAAATGGAAACGTTTTTCGATCTGGGCGGAGCATAGAAATTTGGATCCCTTTACTGCCCCGATACCATCTGCATTGGATTTTTTGTCATACTTATTTGATCAAGGTGCCAGCTCCTCCACCATCAAAGTCCAATTAGCAGCAATTTCACACTTTCATGTGGGAAATGATCTCTGTTCTTTAGCTTCTTCCAAAATCTGCAAGACCTTCATAAAGGGTACTTTCCTGTTAAGGCCTCCTGTTAAGGATGCTGTCCCTCCGTGGGATTGAACTCTTGTTCTCCAGGCTCTTACTAGCCCTCCATTTGAACCTGCAGCTTTGGTGGATCTAAAATATTTATCTTGGAAAACGGCCTTTCTCATTGCTTTCACTTCGGCTAGAAGGGTTTCGGAGCTTCAAGCCCTTTGCGCCAAACCTCCATATCTGGTCTTTCATAAAGACAGAGTTTCCCTCAGAACCAATCCCTCCTTCTTGCCTAAAGTCGCCTCTGAGTCCAACATTAATCAATCTATCAATTTACCGTTTTTTCCCCCAAATTATCACAACAAAGGTGAGTACAAATTAAATTCTTTGGACGTACACAGACAATTGAGGTTCTATTTACACAGGACTGCTGAACGTAGGAAATCTGAGCAACTCTTTGTATCCTTTGCTAAATCCTTTTTGGGTAAACCTGTGCCAAAAGCTACATTGTCCAGATGGATTTCACAATGTATACTACTTGCATATAAGAGTTCTGGCCGACCAGAACCTGTCGGAGTTCACACCCATTCCACTCGATCGTTTCCACTTCTGCTGCTTTTTGGTCCAGAGTGTCCTTGGATAACATTTGTTCAGCGGCCACTTGGGCTTCATCCCATAGTTTTATTACCCATTACAAGCTGGATATAATTTCCAGAGGGAGGACGTCCTTTGGCTCTGCAGTGCTCTGGAATATTCTTCCATGAGGACCTCCCAACTCTTTTGGTAGCTGGGGACTCTGTCCCACAGGTTGATGAACAAATGAAGTTAACTACTTCAGATAAAGAAGTTATGTACTCACCATAACATTCCATCTGAGTAGGTAACTTCATTTGTCAGCAACCAACCTCCCCCTCCGTCCCCCTAACCTGTAGCTTGTCCTTTTTAGGATCTTTGTGCCTCCTGTGCCAGATGACATCAGGTTAGGATGTTTAGTTGATTTTTTGGTTGTAGTATTCTATAAAGCTAAAGCAAACGCGATCTGAGGACTGAGAGGGATGGTATGGGGTTATGGGTAAGGGGGAGGAGCTTGGAGCTCGGATCTTAGCTGAATAAAGTTGCTGGCTCGGATCCAATTCGGATCAGATACCCACAGGTTGCTGACAAATGAAGTTACCTACTCAGATGGAACGTTATGGTAAGTACATAACTTCTTTTTTTCTCAGATAACACAAAATATTTATTTCTCTCATTTTTTCCCAACCTGATGATATTTCATCTTTCATAGACATCAGTTACTGCATATGAAGTATAATTTTCTTGATAAATAGGGCAGGAAGCATTGCTGTCTTAATCCATCCTCCCTATGACAAAAGCTCAAATGAAGAAGCTTTGATGCATGATCTGATATTAGTAGTGGATGTCTCGCCTATCCAGTTATGTTCCAGTCCTCTACTGTTATATAGACGCTAACCAGGCCCATTTTCCATAGTTCTGGGAGTAATGCATGTAGTTAGTGGTACGCTGATCACCTTCCACTATGTTCTGAGCTCAAACATCTCGTGCTAGTGGTGAGGATTGAGGCTCCTTGATTACTGGGCCAGTGTTGAGCCATCACATTATGTTGGCTGGCAGTGGTGGGATATCCACATATTAGGATTCAGTGGTGTGGATATTGAATTCCTGTGTCCAGTAAACAGTGGTCACTAAGGAAGGTGTTTGTACTCTCAATCAGCCACACAGTGAACATTCAGAGTTTCATATCGCAATTGTTTTTATTTATTTATTCATTTTGGTAGCTTAGTTAGTCAGGGAGAGCAAGCAAGGATGTCAGCAGAGGAGTATGGCAAGCTGACAAGGAGCTAGTTGGCTGAGTTGTGCCAAAACAAAGGGAGAGCAAGCAAGGATGTCAGCAGAGGAGTATGGCAAGCTGACAAGGAGCTAGTTGGCTGAGTTGTGCCAAAACAAAGGACTGGAGCATGCCAGCCTGTCTAAAGCAGAGATGGTTGCAGCCAGCTACAAATATGACTATGTCATTGTCCATGTTGGAGTGAATGACTTGAGACGTACCTCCCTGGACTACATGAAAAGAGACATGGAAGAGCTCTCGGGTCATGTGGCCCAGGCAGGTATGACCCTAGCCCTGAGTAGCATCCTGCCTTCACCCAGAATGATACCACAATATAAGGATAAAATGATTGACTTCAACAATTGGCTAAGCTTATGGTGTCATTCAAAGGGGATCCAGTATCTGTCTGCCTGGGATGACATGATTGACAGACCACGATGCTTTGCCAGAGATGGTCTGCACCTGTCACCCCTGGGATTCAGGTTACTGGCTAAGGCTCTTGCCACCCCTATAGTGCCTTTTTTAGGCAAACTTCAAAGGACAAAACCACCACTGTAACAGGTACAAGCATGCAAAATCTCAAGGTAATGCTACTCGGTGCTAGAAGTCTAAACCTCAAAATGCACTCTCTCGAGGCACTCCTAAAAATGGAGAACATCGATATCTGTGCAGTAACTGAGACCTGGTTCAAGGCTCCAGAGAGCACCCCTGCAATACCAGGCTACAACTCTTACCACACTTTTCGGCCACCAAACCAGGACCGAAACACTAAAGGTGGAGGAGTGTCAATATTCACCAAGGATATTCACACCACCAGGCTAGTTGGCCAACACAATGTGTCTGAAATTCTCCAAGTGCAACTAACACTAGGTAAGACTGCAATCCAAATTGTAGCTTGCTACAGATCCCACCATACCCCAAGATTCTCACTACACCTTTCTAAACATACTGGAAAATATTAAGATAGAACCAAACACCATAATACTGGGTGATTTTAACTACCCTGCCATTAACTGGGAAAACTACTCATGTCCCAACACCTTTGTGCAACGGTTCTTGGAATTCATAAATTCCAGTGCCCTGGATCAACTAATCCATAGTCCCACAAGGGGCTCCAATATCCTAGACCTGGTCATTACCAACATGGGAAATCAATGCTCCATACCTATGGTCACCCACTCGTTAGTCAGGTCTGACCATAAGCTAATCACCCTTAACATCCACATCCCACCCCACCCCAGTAAAGAAACCACCATAAAACTTCTCCAAAGCCAACTTCATGCTACTCAAGTCAGACAGTCCTAATTACTTGTAGATAATTTGCATTTTGCCACTCTTCTGACAGGTCACATATTGTATTATGGAGTTCCTTTACTTTTTGAAGATCCTGCTTATATCTAATTTTCATTCGTCTAATTCTGTATCTGAAATAGTTAACTTCATTTGTTCATCAACCTGTGGGTATCGGATCCGAGCTGGCAGCTTTATTCAGCTAAGATCCGAGCTCCTCCCCCTTACCCATAACCCACTGCCATCCCTCTCTCCTCAGATCTCGTTTGCCGCGGCTTATTCAAGCATCTAGAACGAGTTTCCAAGCGTAGGGTTTC
Organism: Protopterus annectens; assembly: GCF_019279795.1. NCBI lineage: Eukaryota > Metazoa > Chordata > Ceratodontiformes > Protopteridae > Protopterus > Protopterus annectens. The sequence continues at coordinate 312,075,504 of NC_056741.1, forward strand.
GTGAGTTTTACAAAAATTACCTGTTTTTTTTTACCTAGTTTTTTAGTTTAATCTATAGACGAGTGAGTGTTGTTTCCCCTTTTCTGTTAAATTGCTAATCTTGTTGGTAAATTTTCCTTTTGTTAGTTAATTTAGTCTTTCTCCTCCCCCGTGTGTGTGAAGGTGTGTGCGGTTTGGGCCTATATATTATTACCATGGCTGAGGCCCCTAAAGCTTTCTTTTTCAAATGCAACGAGTGTGGCCATAAGCTATCCCTAGCGGATGGCCACACTCTATGTGTTATCTGCTCTGGGGTTGACCATCTCTCTTCGGGCTGCACAATTTATGCATCCTTCAACCCCAAGGCTTTGAGGGACAGGAAGTCGAAGCTGTTTGTGGCGGGACTTCTACCCCCGGACTCTGCTTCGTCCTCTTCTCCCTTGGTGGCACCGGCTGCGACTGCAGCGGTCCCGCCTTCCATCCCTGCTCCCCTGGCCGGGACTCACCTTCCCACCGTGGCTCAGGAGGAGAGGGAATCTATGAGGGAGAAAAGGAAGGAGAAGCACCACAAGCGGCGGGCTGAAGCTTCCTCTTCGACTCCGCCAGCAAAACAGTTAGCCTCTCCTAGGACGTCCGGGCCTTCTCCTTCCCGGCTCCATTCACCTCTATTTTCCCCGGAGCCGGAGGAGGAGACCCAGTCGCCTTCGAGGTCTTGGAGGCGGCACTCCAGGCCAGCCTCGGTGGCCTCATCTAGATCTACCCGAAGTTTGTCCGATGCAGATATGGACCGGATGATGCGTAGGTTTCTCCAGGCCCAACTGCAGTTGGGAGTGCTCCTGCCCCCCCCCCTCTGGGGGGGGAGCTCGACCCCATTTTTCACCCAGATTGCTCCTTCTCTTACCCACTACCAGGGTTCGGAGCCGTCGGAGCCAGTCAGCATCTGAGCCGGGGGAGGCTCGGCGCCGATAGTACACCCTACTTCGGCTCCATCTGCACCCTCGAGTTTGTCAGGTCCATTTTCAGATCCGAGCTCTTGGAGCCGTGAGCTGAGCTTCGGATCCGGAGGTGTCAGTGTGTCTTCAGCTCAGTCTCGGTCGGAGCATACTGGCCCTTCGGATCCACGCCTCGTATCCGAAGGGACTGCTCTCTGATCCTAGAGAGAGCAGTTCTCCTTCGGCGTTCGATGTTGTAGAGAGGGTCTTGTCGAGGGACTCGAGACCCCAGGCTCCTGCTGCTGTTCCACCCATTACTCCCTCTCAGACGGGCCTACCTTCCATCACCCGGCCCCAGGGACAGCCTGCGCCTACGTCCCAGATAGTTCCCTTAGAGGAACAGGATGTGGTTGGTGAGGCATCCTCAGACAGCCCCGCGAGGAGGTTCCTCACAAACGTAAGTGCAAGAGGAGGCACTTGGACTCACCAGAGTCCCTGACAGAGGACACAGACTTAGAGGAAGGGGAAGGTTCCCCAAGGTCACCCCCCGAGGACTTCTCCTTCTGAGACGTTATGGAAATGCTTCGTATTAGAGGGGGGGTGGTCAGCCCAAAAACCTTCCTCCAATGAGTCTGTATTTCTGGAGGCGTTTGACGCAGGCCCATCTACCTCTTGGGTGTCCCCTTCCGCCGATCCCCTTGTAGATCTGATCACTACCAGGGCATGGAAGGAACCGGACACTATGGAGCCCATACCAAAGAGACCAGACAACATTCTCAGTCCACCCACAGATAGGACGGTCTGGAGCAAGGGTGCTCCGGTAGATGCCTTGTTGGTGGCGGCTGCCACCAAGAAGGAACTAGCCCAGGAGAGTTCCTCGGTCCACCCTCCCGACAAGGAGTCTCGGACGATAGACTGCATAGTGAAGCGGATGTTCGCTTCAGCCACCTTCTCAGTAAGGTCGCTGAACTGTATGGCACATGTGATACGATTCCTGCGGGATCTCATCAAAGAATACGCCGGGTCGCCCCCAGAGTCCATGTCGGCCGAGGATAAGAAAACATTCAGCTCGAATGGCCAATCTTAAGTCCATTTCTAACACTTCTATGCGGCTTTCCCATGCCACGGAAGGAGCCGCTAGAGCTAGCGGAGCGGGCATCGTCTTACGGCGGCATGCTTGGCTCCGTCTGTGCGACTTTGCGGAACCCTTCAAGGCGTCCTTCGCAAATGCCCCTTTTGAGGGCTCTTCGCTGTTTGGCAAGACCGTCCGCGACACGCTGGTCCAGAGCGAGAAAGACGTTGTCTGCCTTCGGGATCCGCTTCTCTGCTCCCCAGAGGTCCTTCTCCTGGAACCAAAGGGGACAAAAGAAGATGCGGTTCCGGAAATCCCAACAGTCCCGTTTCGCTCCGGACCCCTCGTCCTTCAGAGGCAGAGGAGGACAGGGTGGATGCCGGCCCAGAGGCAGAGGGGGGACCGAAGAATTTCGGGTCGAAAGAAACTTTTTCGGATTGGCCCGTGCAGCAGCCCTGAGGGGTTACCTGACTGCTCCACTCTGGAGGCAGTCGGGGGGCGTTTCTCGAGGCACCTAGCAGTTTGGGAGTCCATTACAATGGATCGCTTTGTGCTTCAAATCATATCCAGAGGTTACACTATCCCCTTTCTGAATCTCCCTCTGAAATCCCAGAGCCTCCCCGATGTCCCACCCAATCAAAGGGAGGCAACAGCCACAGAAATAAAGCAGCTGCTAGAAAAAAGAGCAATCCAGCCCGTCCCTCAAGATCAGTCCGGATCAGGCTTCTACTCCACGTTGTTTCTGGTTCCAAAAAAGACGGGGGACCTAAGACCAATCCTCGACCTGTCCACTCTAAACCTGTCAGTTGCCAAATAAAAGTTCCAGATGGTCACCATTCAATCCATTCTCCTACTCCTGCAGGAGAATGACTGGATGTGCTCTATAGACCTCAAGGATGCGTACTACCACATTTTGATATACAGACGATCCAGAAGGTTTCTCCGCTTCCGGCTGGGAGCCAGCCACTACCAGTTCAGGGTCCTTCCCTTTGGTCTCACCACAGCCCCCAGGGTGTTCACCAAAGTGATGGCAGTTGTAGTGGCCCACCTGAGGCTTCAGGGAATACAGGTCTTTCTGTACATAGACGACTGGCTCCTGACCACCCCCACCAGGCATCTACTTTGTTCAGCCAGGAATTACTTCCTTCACTTGGCCTCTCATCTGGGAATCTCAATCAGTCTCAAGAAATCCTCCCTTCAACCAACTCAAACTTTGGATTTCATAGGGTCCAGGCTAGACACAAACCTGTTGAGGGCCTTCCTAACTCCGGACAGGCTTCGAACTTTGACACTTCACGTGCTGGCCCTCCTACAATCCCGGCTCCTCCAGCGGAATTGGTCCTGAGGGCGCTAGGTTCCGTGGCTGCAGCCATCAATCGGTCACCTCTAGCTCGTCTAAACATGAGTGTCCTACAATGGACCTTGCAGGGTCAGTGGTCCATCCTGCAACATCCGCTAAGTGCATCTATCTCCCTCGGCAAGGTTTGCAAGAAATCCCTACTCTGGTGGATCCAGTCCTCGAATCTCCGGGAAGGGCATCCCTTCTCTATGGCCATACCCCAAGCCACGGTGACCACGGATGCTTCTCACCTCGGGTGGGGGGGGCACTGCATGGGCAGAACCGTCCAAGGCACGTGGACCCACTCTGAGACCTTGTTGCACATCAATGTCCTAGAGATGAGGGCGGTGCTTTTAGCGTTGCAAGCACTCCAGGCCGTTCTTCCCTTAGGGACAATTGCGATTCAGTCAGACAGCATGTCAGTAGTCTGGTATATCAACAAACGGGGGAACCAGATCCTATCCGCTATGTTGAGAGGCCATGAGAGTTTGGGAATGGGCGATCACCACCAACCGCTTTCTCTTAGCAACGCACATTCGGGTCGGTCGAACATTTTGGCGGACAGGCTGAGTCGAACCATCCTCTCACCTTACGAGTGGTCTCTGAACCCGAGAGTAGCGAAGTAAATCTTCCTCAAGTGGGGTCAACCTTGCTACGATCTATTTGCGTCGCCTTCGAATGTAAAGTGCAGCGAGTACTTCGCTCTACTTCCCCCACCAGGGGAATCCCCCAGAGATGCTCTAGTCCATGTTTGGCCATCCGGTCTACTTTATGCTTATCCACCTCTTCCTCTCATGATAAAATTCTTGCAGAAAGCTCGTTGGTTGGGGAGCAGAGTGATCCTCATAGCCCCATTCTGGCCTCGTCAAACATGGTTCCCTTGTCTATGGTCTCATGTAGTCAATCCTCCATGGATTTTGGATCCCATTCTGGATCTAATATCTCACCCCCTGGGGTTGACGACCCCAAACCTGGACAGTCTCAAGCTCACAGCTTGGTTGATCCAGTTCCAATCATAGCTAGGACTCCCGGTATCTCCTCTTCTGTTAAAGCTATTTTAGTAGCCGCTCATAAACCTTCTACTAGAAAGGTCTATAAGAGCAAATGGAAACGTTTTTCGATCTGGGCGGAACATAGAAATTTGGATCCCTTTACTGCCCCGATACCATCTGCATTGGATTTTTTGTCATACTTATTTGATCAAGGTGCCAGCTCCTCCACCATCAAAGTCCAATTAGCAGCAATTTCACACTTTCATGTGGGAAATGATCTCGGTTCTTTAGCTTCTTCCAAAATCTGCAAGACCTTCATAAAGGGTGCTTTCTTGTTAAGGCCTCCTGTTAAGGATGCTGTCCCTCCGTGGGATTTAACTCTTGTTCTCCAGGCTCTTACTAGCCCTCCATTTGAACCTGCATCTTTGGTGGATCTAAAATATTATCTTGGAAAACGGCCTTTCTCATTGCTTTCACTTCGGCTAGAAGGGTTTCGGAGCTTCAAGCCCTTTGTGCCAAACCTCCATATCTGGTCTTTCATAAAGACAGAGTTTCCCTCAGAACCAATCCCTCCTTCTTGCCTAAAGTCGCCTCTGAGTCCAACATTAATCAATCTATCAATTTACCGTTTTTTTCCCCAAATTATCACAACAAAGGTGAGTACAAATTAAATTCTTTGGACGTACACAGACAATTGAGGTTCTTTTTACACAGGACTGCTGAACGTAGGAAATCTGAGCAACTCTTTGTATCCTTTGCTAAATCCTTTTTGGGTAAACCTGTGCCAAAAGCTACATTGTCCAGATGGATTTCACAATGTATACTACTTGCATATAAGAGTTCTGGCCGACCAGAAACTGTCGGAGTTCACGCCCATTCCACTCGATCGTTTCCACTTCTGCTGCTTTTTGGTCCAGTGTGTCCTTGGATGACATTTGTCCAGCGGCCACTTGGGCTTCATCCCATAGTTTAATTACCCATTACAAGCTGGATATAATTTCCAGAGGGAGGGTGTCCTTTGGCTCTGCAGTGCTCTGGAATATTCTTCCATGAGGTCCTCCCAACTTTTTTGGTAGCTGGGAACTCTGTCCCACAGGTTGATGAACAAATGAAGTTAACTACTTCAGATAAAGAAGTTATGTACTCACCATAACGTTCCATCTGAGTAGGTAACTTAATTTGTCAGCAACCATCCCCCCCTCCGTCCCCCTAACCTGTAGCTTGTCCTTTTTAGGATCTTTGTGCCTCCTGTGCCAGATGACATCAGGTTAGGATGTTCAGTTGATTCTTTGGTTGTAGTATTTTATAAAGCTAAAGCAAACTCGATCTGAGGACTGAGAGGGATGGCAGGGGGTTATGGGTAAGGGGGAGGAGCTTGGAGCTCGGAGCTTAGCTGAATATAGTTGCCAGGTCGGATCCAATTCGGATCAGATACCCACAGGTTGCTGACAAATGAAGTTACCTACTCAGATGGAACGTTATGGTAAGTACATAACTTCTTTTTTTTCTCAGGTAACACAAAATATTTATTTCTCTCATTTTTTCCAAACCTGATGGTATTTAATCTTTCATAGACATCAGTTACTGCATATGAAGTATAATTTTCTTGATAAATAGGGCAGGAAGCATTGCTGTCTTAATCCATCCTCCCTATGACAAAAGCTCAAATGAAGAAGCTTAGATGCATGATCTGATATTAGTAGTGAATGTCTCGCCTATCCAGTTAGCATGTTCCAGTCCTCTACTGTTATATAGACGCTAACCAGGCCCAATTTCCATAGTTCTGGGAGTAATGCATGTAGTTAGTGGTACGCTGATCACCTTCCACTATGTTCTGAGCTCAAACATCTCGTGCAAGTGGTGAGGATTGAGGCTCCTTGATTACTGGGCCAGTGTTGAGGCATCACATTATGTTGGCTGGCAGTGGTGGGATATCCACATATTAGGATTCAGTGGTGTGGATATTGAATTCCTGTGTCCAGTAAACAGTGGTCACTAAGGAAGGTGTTTGTACTCTCAATCAGCCACACAGTGAACATTCAGAGTTTCATATCGCAATTGTTTTTATTTATTCATTTTGGTAGCTTAGTTAGTCAGGGAGAGCAAGCAAGGATGTCAGCAGAGGAGTATGGCAAGCTGACAAGGAGCTAGTTGGCTGAGTTGTGCCAAAACAAAGGACTGGAGCATGCCAGCCTGTCTAAAGCAGAGTTGGTTGCAGTCTTAGTGACAGCTGTATCACAGACTAGCAACCAGGAGAACAATCAGACTGGCCTTGGGGATGTACAACTCTCAGAAAATGGACAGTTCAGCCTTTCCACAGTGGACTTAAAAATCCGTCTAGAGGTAGAGACTTGAACTGGAGGCCAGTCATTTGGAAATAGAGTCAGCAGAGAGACTGGGACGCTTGGAGGCCAAAGAGAATGAGAGGCTGAGATGAATGAGAGGCACAGGTAACACTTAAAGGAAATGCTGACTCTTTGCCAGGGTCATGTAGGTAATGGAGAAGGGAATAACCAAACCACAGAAGCAACAAAGGTCAGTAAATTTCTTCCACAGTTTCCAGTGGGTAATAATTTTGACAGTTTTATTCATATGTTTGAAAGGGTATGTAAACAGTGTAATGTTGACCAAGGGCTCTGGGTATAAAGTTCCTGACCCCCTTACCCCATGGTAAAGCTGTAACTGCTATTTCTAAATTGTCTGATACTGATAGCTTAAATTATAATACTGTTAAAAATTGTCTGTTTTAGTGCTGTAAATTAACACCTGAAGTTTACAGAAAAAAGTTTTGTGACCTTAGAAGCAAGGCAGTTGAAAGCGTGTGTTAATATATTGCTAAGTTAAGCACTTATTTTCATAGATGGATGAGGGGGTGTCAAGTCACCACCTGTGAAGGGCTGGCAGACCTTTTGATAAGGGAACAAGCCCTTAGCCCTTTGCCTGAGAACATGAGAATCTGGTTAGGAGATAGGCAATGCAGTACTGCAGATGAGATGGGGAAAAAGTGAGACCTGTATCTAGCAAGCAGGGCATCACTGCACAGAAAAGGGGTACCTAGTGCTGCACATGGGTCTAAGGAACCCATGATGGGCAGCCTAAATTGCCCCAGCTGAGTCCGCCAGTAGCAGGAGAAGCCAATAGTTCAGGTACACAGCCGGGACCGAGGCTTAAATGTTTTAAATGCAACCAGTGGGGCCATGTAGCGTATAGATGTCCACAGTTGCAAGGTGGGGAAGAAAATGTGGAAGAGCCAGTAAGTGGGAATGACAGAATGCCAGCAGTAAGTTGTCTAGAGACAACAAGGGTACCAAATTATCACAAGAGGTTATATCCTATCTTAGTAGATGGGAAAGAGGCCACTGCTAAAGGAGAGACAGCCTCTGACCTAACCATTATGAAGCCTGCAATGGTTAAAGAGGAGCAGTACTTACTTGGGCAGTCTACTCAATCAGAGCTCTAGGAGGGACCCCATTCCAAATAGCTTTGACTAGGGTTCACATTGACTGGGAGGGTGGAAAAGGACTCAACAAGTAGGTGTGTTTGAGGATGTTCATCGTGTTACTTTGCTGCAGTCATCACACTTGGGTTATCTTGTCGTCAGGCGGTCCCATAGTCTGCCGGAATTCCAAAGTCTTGGTCCGGCGTTGGTTGCTGTCGCTTCTTCCCTGACATCAGTGCGCCAGGGGTATATATAATGCAACCGACGCCATTTTCTTCAGTCTTTCTTGCCGCGCGGTGCCCGAAGCAGAAACAGTTCGCAAGTGCCAGTCGGCCGACTCCTGAGATTTTCGAATTCGAATTTCAGACCGAAATCTTCTATAAAGCTAAGTACCCCGTTGGGGAAACTTTTCTTGCCTCAGACCGATGTCAGAAAAAGTTAACAATTGTATTTCTTGTGGGAAGCAAATACCTCATAAGGATTTTCATTCTTATTGCATACCTTGCCGAAGCCCAGACCACGACGTCACTAGTTGTCATTTTTGTGCTAGGTTTAATAATCATACTATTAAAAGATGCTTTGATTTTGCATGACACTACTTCGGTAGAAAATTTAACTACACTATGCCGTCGGAGCAACCGACTACCGGCGTGCACAAAAAAACGCAAGGATAAGGACAAGACAGCCCAGGCCTAAGCCAGATTCCGAGGCCTCTGCTGGTCCAGTCTCCAGTTCTCCGGTCCTCAGTGAGGCTCCGACGCAGCCCCTGACTACCGCAGATCTGGAACCCGAGACCGCTTCGGAACTTTTGACGGAATGTACCAGGCCGACGCAGCCATTTTGTTCAGGCCCTACCGACGACACTGCTGAAAAAGATGCTGCAGAAACACCATCTGTTTCTGAAGGCGTTTTCAGACAGACGCTCACCATTAAAACGTATCCTAAGACGAAGACTTCTATTAAATCTAGAAGGACTGCACTTCAGTCCCCTGTTCAAGGCCCCATGCCTAAGAAACAGATGCTCAAAATAGCTGAAGATTTGATCTCTTTAATCAGGAGTTCCCAGCCCCCTCCTGACAAAAGGCCTAGACAAGAGGAAGACTATGCATCCTCTGAACAAGTGTCCATTTCTTCAGACTCCTCTGAGGACCAAGATTACTCCTTCTCCCCTATGAAGATTCTTATGCTGAGGATTCCATTCCCTCAGCTTCTCCTCCTGAAGACTACTCCTTTGGGGGAAACTTTACACACTATGAGGGAACATTTTCACTGGGAAGGTCAGGACTACTCTGACTCAAAGAAAAGGCTCAGAGTTTCTTTTACTCCCCCAGCACAGACCACTTGCCATCCCACCAGTTTTAGACATTGTGGATGATGTTTACTTAGAATCCAGTTTGAACCCAGACTCTCTACCTCCTGCTCCGGCCAAGCCTGACAGATACTATAGAGTGCCTGATTTCCACAAATTTCTTTATAAAAGCCCTGTTGCTGACCCATAGACAATCTCCCAGGGTCCCAAAGGGGCTAAGGCTTCTATGGCTAAAAATCCTGTACCCTCTGAGAGGGATTCCAGAGCACTAGACAGGTGGGGGAAAAAGGTTTACACCTCAGCCACTCTAGCTATGAGGGCACTAAATTTCCAATTTCACATGCTTAAGTATCAGTAGTTTCTAATCTCTCAGTTAAAGCAAAGAATGACCACTCTCCCTCAACAGTCTGAATTGAAAGAAATGCAGGATCTGTTGCATGCAACTGAACAGGTGGGCAAACATACCTTACAATGTGGGTTTGATTCTTTGGAGGCCTCCTGCAGAGCAGCTGTCACTGGGTCTGTTATACATAGGCATGCTTGGTTAAAGGAACAAACTCTGCCTGATTAATTTAAAGCAAAGCATCTAGATGCTCCCTTACAGCAGGATGTTCTTTTTGGAGTTAAAGCAGAAGAAGTCTTAAAGAAAATGGAGGATAAGGCAAAATCTATGCAGACAGTCAAAGATTTCCTACAGGTACAGGCCCCTCGCTTCAGCAGAAACTGGCCAGCAAACAATTGGTCCTTTCCAGCTACTGACAGACCACAGAGGGGTAAATACAGACGTCCAAGAGGCAGAGGACAACCACGAACCCAGTACAAACCTCGCCAGTGGGGTTCTACAACACAGAAGGGAGGAGAAGACAGGTCCCAATCTACCAGAAGGCAAACTCAATGACTTGCACCTCATCTGGCCAAGCAACGCTCTCTTGGCAGCCCCCTTGGGAGGAAAACTCACACTTTTTTCAGACAACTGGCACATTGTCACAAAGGACAAATGGGTCCTAGACATAATTTTACGAGGATACAGATTCCATTTTCACACCTTGCCAATGAAAAGAGGAATGCCAAACCTGCCACAAAATCAATGGGCAGAGGCACAAAAACAAATTACTGCTCTCATGGACATGAGAGCCATTCATCTGGTACCTACTCCAGAGTAAGGTCAAGGATTTTACTCAAGACTCTTTATAGTGCCCAGAAAGGACAATGCCTGGAGACCAATTCTGGACCTTTCAATTCTAAACACCTTCTTACAAGTACCCAAATTCAAGATGCTAACACTACAGTAGCTTCTTCCCATGTTGGGCAAGGAAGCATGGCTAGTAACGTTGGACCTCAAGGAGGCATACCTGCATGTCCCTATCAGACAAAGTTGCAGAAGATACCTCCGTTTCATTGCAGGTTCAACCCATTACCAATTCTCTGCACTGCCCTTTGGCTTATCTACTGCGCCCAGAGTCTTCACAAAATGCCTGGCACCAGTAATTGCATACTGCAGACAAAGAGGAATTCAAATATACCCATACCTGGACGACTGCCTCATCCAAGCAGAAAGCAAGGACATTCTTTTACATCATCTGGCTTTTGTAAGACATCTACTAAATTGCCTGGGGTACACAGTAAACAAAAAGAAGTCAAAACTAGTACCCTCACAAAATATGACATTCCTGGGTGCCAGCTTGAATACAACGGCCCAGAAGGCTTATCTGACGCCAGACAAACAACTACAACTGACTCAATATTTCAAAACAATGGCAACAAAGACCCAATTAACTGCAAGAAAAATTCTGCAGGCCTTGGGCTTCATGGCATCTTGCATACTACTAATACCATTTGCAAAGCTGCATATGAGGAAATTACAGTGGTACCTAAAAAGCGTATGGTTTCAACACAGCCACAGCTTGGACACAATGATATCTCTCATTCCCTGCCTACAATAGGAGTTTCTGTGGTGGTCACAGGCATGTCACCTCAACAAGGGTCAGCCTTTCACCTTGCCCCCAGCCAGGCAAACTATCACAACAGATACATCAGACTACGCCTGGAGGGCACACATGGCAGGACAGTGCATTCAAGGCATATGGACTTCAGTTCAAAGGAATCTGCACATCAATCAAAAAGAGATGCTAGCTGTACAGAAAGCTCTGACAGCCTTCAAGGATCTATTACATCCAGGACAACTTACAATAAGGACGGACAACGCCACAGTCATGTGGTACATAAACAAACAAGGGGGTACTCACTCCTACCCTCTATGCAGGCAAGCAATGATCTTATGGAACACAGCTCTGACTTACCAAGTTCAGTTACAAGCTCAATTCCTGCCAGGAAAGAAGAATACATTGGCAGATGACCTCAGCAGAAACATCATGGATCCCCACAAGTGGAAACTGGATCCACAAGTATTTACAATGATGACTCAAAAATGGGGCCTTCCAGACATAGACCTGTTTGCCAGTCATCAAAACTATCAACTAAAAAAATTTTGTACAAGGACACTTTACCATCAAGCTTGTAATGTGGACGCACTCTCTTTCAGTTGGAAAAAGCTGACAGTATATGCCTTCCCTCCATTGCCTCTCCTCACAAAGGTACTTCTGAAAGTCAAAAAGGAGAGACCACGACTGATTCTCATAGCCCCAGACTGGCCACGCCAGCACTGGTACCCACTATTGAGGAATATGGCCCACGGCCCACCTTGGATATTACCACAAATTTTCCATTTGCTCATAAAACAAAGCAGTCAGATTCTTCACAGCCAGCTCAAAACCTTAAATCTGGCTGCATGGCAAATCAACTAAGCATCCAGCCAGCTCCTCTTTCCCAAGCAGTTATGGATGTTATTCTGGAAGCTAGGAGGCCAAGCACCAGGAAGGCTTATTCGGGCAAATGGAAAAGGTTTTGTGCCTGGAATCAAGCTAAAGGCCAAGACAAAATTCAGCCACACATGCCTCACATTCTACAGTATTTAACTGAGATGTTGCACAAAGGACTTTATTTCTTCTCCATTTCAGCCCACTACAACACGGATCCACCCTTATGTTCGCATCCACTTCTAAGGCAGTTCCTCAGAGGGGCAAAAAACATTAGGCCACCCAGGAGAGCACCTACACCAACATGGGACCTCAATTTTGTTTTGGAAAAACTAATGCTACCTCCCTTTGAACCAGCTTTCTCTGCAGATCTTCAGTTCCTATCATGGAAGACTGCCCTGCTGCTAGCAATAACTTCAGCTAGGAGAGTCTCAGAGCTGCAGGCACTAATGGCAGTCGAACCTTTCCTCATTTTTCATCAAGACAGAGTTTCTCTACGAACTAATCCTTCCTTTATGCCTAAGGTGGTTTCCAGTGTGGTTTTAAATCAAACCATCCACTTACCCACCTTCTTCCCAAATCCACAGAACAAAGGTGGGAGACCTCCTGCATTCCTTGGACATTCACAGGCAACTTTGTTACTACTTGGACAAAACTAAGGCTTTCAGAAAATCTGACCAGCTCTTTGTATCCTATGCTACAGCTTCACAAGGGAAGGCTATATCAAAACAAACCATTTCCAAATGGATAGGTCATTGCATACGTTTCTGCTAATACCCATCATGGAAAACCAGTTCCTGCTACCATTAGGCCCCACTCTACCAGGGCAACAGCTACTTCTACAGCCTTTCTCAGGGGGAGTTCCAACCAAGGAGATTTTGGAAGCTGCAACTTGGAGTTCAGTACACACCTTTACCAAACACTATCACTTACCACTTTACTCTAAGACTAAGATGGGCTTTGTCACTGCAGTTCTGCAGGGCCTTCTAGCCTCCTCTAACCCTCTATGATTCCTCCACCCATCCTTAGCTTTGGGATTCAACCCAAGTGTGATGACTACAGCAGGGTAACAAGATGAACATAGTACAGTTTTGTATCTACCATAAATGTAGATGTTCGAGTGTACACCCTGCTGCATTCCAGGTTACCCTCCCTCCATCCCCTCTGATCTAACTGGCTAAATCTCTACAATACCTTCCTGATGTATTTGCTTATAGCTGAAGGGATTTTATGTTTGTGCAAAGTTTACTCAATTTGGTACTAATTACTGACCACCTTTTTGGGGGCACCTGACATCTGGGGCAAGAAAAACTGAAGAAAATGGCGTCTGTTGCATTATGTATACCCCTGGCGCACTGACGTCTGAGAAGAAGCGACAGCAACTGACACCGGACCAAGACTTTGGAATTCCGGCCGACTGCGGGACCGCCTGACGACAGGATAACCCAAGTGTGATGACTGCAGCAGGGTGTACACTCGAACATCTACATTTATGGTAGGTACAAAACTGTACTATATCCCTGCAGATATCCTGATAGGGAATGATTTTGGTAGTACAGTACCTTATGTGCATGAAGTTACACTCAGGCTTGGAGACGAGCATATGGGTCTGGTAGACTGGGGGCACCCAGCCAGACTGCAGACTTGAAGCCAAGACTGGTGCAGTGGTTACTTCAGAGAGGGAGCTACCCTGTAGCCGTGAAACTGAAGGTAAGCCACAGCTGCTTGTGTTCCCCTGGACAGAGTGACTGCAAGGGCAGAGGTGAGTAGTAGTACCCAGACTAACAGTGAGGCATCGCTGTCAGGGAATACCAGAGTTCCTGTGGGATCTGGGAAGGGTTACAAAGAGAGAGTTGAGATGGGCTCAACTCTCAGACCCTACATTACAAGGCCTGAGGGAGGTAGCCAGTGAAGCACCTGATTGGCAAGGAAAAGGTAAATCTGTATACTGGGACAAAGGGTTACTGTATAGCGAGTGGACCCCTGAGGGAGGGCTAGAGAGTGAGAGCATGCAGCAGTTGGTAGTGCCCGGAGCTTACCGTCTGTCACTTCTAGTCCTAGCCCATGATGCTCCCTTCGCAGGCCATGTGGGCATAAAGTGTACCAAGAAACATATGTAGAACTTTTATTTGTGTGGGATTGCAAGGGATTTAAAAAGGTACTGCAGGACCTGTGAGCAGTGCCAAAAGGTAGGCAAAGCAGGAGACAAGGTGAAAACCCCTTTGTTTCTTTTTCCTGTGATTGAGGAGCCATTTCATTGGTAGCTATGGATATTGTGGTGCCTCTTGATATCCCAAGTTCCACAGGGAAGAAGTATGTCCTAGTGGTAGTAGATTATGCTACCATATACCCTGAAGCTGTGGCTCTGTCCTCCATCGAGGCAGAAAAGGTGGCAAATGCTTTGTTAGAGATTTTCAGCAGGGTAGGTTTCCCAGAAGAAATACTGACTGACAGGTGCCAATTTCACGTCAGACCTGCTGACTTGTCTGGAGTGAAGCACCTGAAGACTACACATTACTATCCAAAGAATAATGGTCTGATTGAGAGGGTAAACTCTACACTAAAGACCATGCTACGGGCATTTGCAGACCATTTTAAAAGGGGAGTGGGACATATTTGCCCCATTTGTTTGCTTACAGGGAGGTGCCCCAAGAATCCACAGATTTTTCACCCTTTGAGTTACTGTATGTGCATAGGTGAGGGGACCTCTAGATGTGATTCTTGATGATTGGGAGGGTGAGTGTGAATCCCACAAGGAGTCTGTTGTGGTATATGTCCTAAATCTCAGGACAAGGCTTAGGGAACTCATGGGCTTGGCCCAGGAGAACCTGGCAGAAGCCCAACAGCAGAAAAAGGTCTGGTATGACAGGAATGCTTTAGCTAGAGAGTATGCTATGGGGAAGCAGGTTAGGGTTCTCATTCCTGTCAGACACAACAAGCTGCAGGCAGCTTGGGAGGGACCCTTCAAAGTGATAAGGAAGGTCAGTGGTATTACTACATGGTAGAACTGCTAGGTAGGAGGCATTGGCATAAATTGTACCATGTTAACATGTTGAAACCTTACCATGATAGGGAGGCCCTGGTGCCAATTATTTGCAGTGGAGGGAAGGAGGAGTCTGAGGGTGATCTGGTGACTGATCATCTCAGTGAGGCTCGGACTGACAGATCAATGTCCCAGCAGCTATCCCCTTCCCAGGTTCAAGAAATCCAGGCAGTGTTACTGAAGTTTGCAGACATGTTTACTGGGAATCCCGGGGTGCACCCACCTGGTGCAGCACTATGTGGATACAGGACCCCAAAGGCCTATTAAGCATGCCCCCTTATAGGGTATCTGAGAGAGGAGGTACAGGAAATGTTGAAACTAGTGGTAATCCAGGAGTCCAGTAATCCCTGTGTCTTCCCTAGTGGTGCTGGTACCAAAGAAGGATGGCAGCACCAGGTTCTGTGTGGACTACAGGAAATTAGTCACACCGTGTCAGAGGCTTACCCCATGCCTAGGACAGATGAAGCCCTACAGCAGCTGGGTGGGGCTAAGCATCTTACCACTATTGATCTTACCAAGGGTTACTAGCAGGTCCGCTTGACTCCCAGTGCTAGAAATTGGTCCGCCTTTGTGACTCCTTTCAGCTTGTATGAGTTCACGAAGATGCCCTTTGGGATGAAAAATGCCCCAGCAACTTTCCAGAGGCTGGTAGATCAGAGCAGGAGAGTTTGTCCTTGCTTACTTGGATGATATTGCCATCTAAAGCCATTCCTGGCAAGACCACCTTCAGCATGTCAGGGAGGTGCGGAGCAGACTACAGAGGGCAGGGTTAACCATTAAGCCCAGTAAGTGTCAGTATGGTATGGAAGAAGTTTCCTATCTGGGACATAGAGTGGGGAGTGGTAAGATCAGGCCAGAACCTACCAAAGTGAAAGCAATTCAGGCATGGCCTGCCACTCTCACAAAAAAGCAGGTGAGGGCATACTTTGGAAAGGCAGGGTACTAGAGAAAGTTTGTCCCCAGTTATAGTACCATTGCTGCTCCCCTTGCAGACGTGACAAGTTAAACAGGCCAGATAAGATAGTGTGGACCGTAGCATGTGAAGAGGCATTCCAAAAGCTTAAAGGAGCTGTGGGAGGACCTCTTGTCTTAGCAAGTCCAGATTATAGCTAAGTATTTGTTGTGCAGGTGGATGTTTCAAACCATGGGGTTGGGGCTGTACTCAGCCAGATTTTCTCAGAGGGAGAAGAGCACCCAGTGGTATATCTCATTCGTAGGCTTCAACCCAGGGAGGAATGCTATGCAGCTGTAGAAAAGGCATGTCTAGTCATAGTGTAGGCACTGCAGGAACTTCAGCCTTATCTGTGTGGAAGGAAATTCACTGTAGTTACAGAGCACAATCCTTTAACATGGCTACATTGAGCCAGCCAGCAAAATGCCAAGTTACTAAGGTGGAGTCTAGGGTTGCTGGCATATATGATAGTGCAGCACTGCAACGGGGTTAGCAATGCCAACGCAGATGGGATCTCAAGACAGGGAATGGGGTAAGGTATTCCTAGATAGGCTGAACCCACTCGAGCAGTTTTTCTCAAGGTTCATAGGTTGGTACTAGGCTATCGGCTCTAAGGCCTATGCAAGCCTAGCTGTAACAATTCCCTGGATATTTCTTCCCACAATATTTACTTCTCTGGGCCCCTGTCTAGCAGGGCGACTGACATGATCCCCGGGGTGAATTTCCTATCTCCCATCCAATCATCAGGGTTCCTTTTGAAGAGGGCCAATGAGGCGCTCTGCTTGACATGTATGGGCAGTCTATTCCAGAGTATGGGGAGTCTCTGGGTCAGGAACCTATCCCTGACAAAAAACCACAACGACCACGAATCCACCAAAAACATTCAAAAATACACCAGCAAAAGAAGCAGTCAAAAGGTGAGATGAAGAGAAATAACTTTAATCCATGTTATACATCCGTCCTGGTACCTCGGCAGTTCGCCTTCAATGGAACCTATCCCTCCAGCATGTTTTGTTCATTGTGATGATAATGTTTATATCCCTGGAGTGTGTAGCTCTGAGGGATTGGAATTTCTTTAAGTGGAGCATGTCCAGCAGCTCAGGGTTTGACATGGCCTTGTATGTTAAGCAGAGATCGCCTCTGTGTAGACGATATGCCACAGAGTATAGCTGGAGTTTTTTTTAGACAGTCAGCATATGGCATCTGCTTTAGGCCTGTGATTCTTTTAGTGAGGTATTTCTGTGGCCTTTCCAGCTGTTGTAGATGTCTTGTGAGGTACATACCAAATGGGGCATTATACTCTGTAATGGGTCTAATGAGGGATAAGTACAGTGGGACAATGACCTCCTTTTTTTGGATGAAAAGCCCTTAGTGATGAATTGTGCACATAGAAGGATTTCCTGACTGTTGTGGCGATGTGGTTATCGAAAGTGAGACCACTGTCCACCTGTGTCCCTAAGTCTCTCATCACACTTTCAATGTTTAGTGTCCTGCCACCTATGTGGTAATTCATGGGTACATGTTTTTTTTTCCAAAGGGGATAACTGTACATTTCTTGGCATTAAGCTTGAGCCCATGGCTCTAGCACCAGGCATCTGTTTCTGTAAGGCCCTTTCGTAGAATATCCACATAATTTAGGGATTCAATAATGGCTCCCAGTTTGCAGTCATTTGCAAACTTTGTTAGCCAGAATCCCTTAGTGTTGGCCTGTACTACAGAGAAGTAGATGCCAAACAAGAGTGGTCCCAGGACTTAACCCTGAGGTACTCCAC
The DNA here is from genome assembly GCF_019279795.1 of Protopterus annectens. NCBI lineage: Eukaryota > Metazoa > Chordata > Ceratodontiformes > Protopteridae > Protopterus > Protopterus annectens. The sequence continues at coordinate 312,093,149 of NC_056741.1, forward strand.
TTGTCTGGAGCTGGTTTGGAGTCTGCTACTTTTACAGTCTGGGTTCTGTCAGTAAGCCAGTCTTTACAGTCTGGGTTCTGTCAGTAAGCCAGTTGGCAACCCATCAAGTGACGTAGGGATTTATGCCCAGTTTAGTAGGTTTATCTATGATTCCAGAGTGGGGGATGGGGTTGAAGGCATTGGCGAGGTCCAGATAGGCTGTGTGGACCGCTTTACCCTCGTCCACAGCTCTGGAGACTGATTCGAAGAAGTCAATCAGATTCAGGAGACAAGATCGTCCTTTCACAAACCCAAACTGGGTGGGGTCCAGTGTTTGAAGGTTGCCAGTGTCTTTGTTTATAAGTTCTATGATGATGCGTTCAATGCCCTTGCAGATCAGGCTTGTCTGACTGATGTGACCGTAGTTCCCGGGATCCAAGGCAGATCCTCCCTCGTGGAGCGGGATAACTGTAGCTGTGCGCCACTCAGTGGGCACAAAGCCTGAGGTGAGGCTATGATTAAACATGACACTTGGGTGAGGTGCCAGTTCATTTTGTAGTTCATGTAGTAGACAGCCTGAGATGTCATCTGGTCCCATCGATGCTGTATTCTTAGCTTTGGAGAGTGCGGTTTCTACCTGTGTGGCTGTGATTATCGGAATTTGGCAATCTTTTGGTATTGAGATGGGCCCTTTAAGGGGTGAGGGGGGGGTGAAGTTGGCACTAAATCGATCTGCCAGGATATTGGCAATATCCTTGGAATCAGTATATTTAATTCCATTCTGTTGTAGCTCAGAGCAGATCTGAGCATTGCCATTTAGATTCTTGACATAACTATAGAATGCCTTGTGGTTGTCTTTGGAATCTTTGGCAATTTTATTTTCGTAACTAGCTTTTGAGGATTTTATTAGGGATCTAAGCTTTTTACTGAGGCTGGTGAGGGAGTTTTTTGCATCCTGGGATTTTCCTCTTTTCTGCAACAGTTTCTTCCTTCTGTTGTATAGTTTGTTTATAGCAGGGGACCACCAGATTGGCTTCTTTGTTTTGGAGAAGAGCATCTTGGTTCTATTTGGGATGGCACGATTCATGCATGAGTGGATGTGCTCGTACAGTGCCTTAGTGTAGGATTCTGCAGTTGAACTTTCCAGATCCCGTCTGCGTGGGTGTTGTGAAGTTTGTCACTTCTGTTGTAGGTTTGAA